>NC_091951.1:43863380-43960880 GCF_031021105.1 Erythrolamprus reginae | reverse complement strand
AGGTAAAAAACAGGCCTGTTTTTGTGAAGAATGAGGTGCCCAGAGTGTTCAGGAGGCCCACAGAGTGCTTCTGAGAGCTGGGGAAGACAAAACCTTTTTTTCCCTACTTACCTCTTCAAAATGTTGGTATGTCTCATAATCTGAAAAATTCTTTTAGGCTATAAAAAAGTTACACCACCCTTTCTTCAAAATGTCCCACACCGTCTTGAGCGTTCTTTTTCTCCTAACACATAATCCAATTTATAAATTGCTCCAGGTTTATGAATACCTTTTTAAAAAATAGCATTTAGTATTTAGACTTATATACTAAATATATAGTGCTTTTACAACCCTCTCTAAGCAATTTACAGAACCAGCCTATTGGCCACAACAATCTGGGATCCTCATTTTACCCACCTCGGAAGGATGGAAGGCTGAATCAACTTTGAACTGGTGGTGAGATTTGAACTGCTGAACTACAGCTAACAGTTAGCTGAAGTAGCTTGCAGTGCTGCACTCTAACCACTGTGCCACCCGGGCTCAGTCCACAAGATCTCTATTATTCTATGAACACTTTCCTCCAATGCTTCTGCTATTTTCACTTCCTCAATCAAGAATCCCACACAGGTTACAAAAAGTCCCCGACTTACCAACAGTTCATTTAGTGATAGTTCGAAGTTACAATGGACCTGGGGGAAAAATGACTTGAGACCATTTTTCATACTTAGGACCATTGTAGCATCCCAGTGGATGGTCTCGTGATCAAAATTCAGACGCTTGGTAATCGACTCATATTTACGATGGTTGCAGATTGTCAGGGTCATGTGATCACCACTTGCGACCGTCTGACAAGCAAAAGTCATATAAAATTGAAAGTCATGATAAAACTGAACGGGTCCAAAGACGGGGTACAAAAATGGTGGAAGGTCTTAAGCATAAAACTTTTCAGAAAAGACTTAATGAACTCAATCTGTATAGTCTGGAGGACAGAAGGAAAAGGGTGGGGGGACATGATCGAAACATTTAAATATTTGAAAGGGTTAAATAAGGTTCAGGTGCGAAGTGTTTTTAATAGGAAAGTGAACACAAGAACAAGGGGACACAATCTGAGGTTAGTTGGGAGAAAGATCAGAAGCAACGTGAGAAAATATTATTTGACTGAAAGAGTAGTAGATGCTTGGAACAATCTTCCAGCAGACGTGGTTGGTAAATCCACAGTAACTGAATTTAAACATGCCTGGGATAAACATATATCCATCCTAAGATAAAATACAGGAAATAGTATAAGGGCAGACTAGATGGACCATGAGGTCTTTTTCTGCCGTCAATTGTCTATGTTCCTATTTTTCTAAAGTCAATGGGGAAGCCGGATTCCTTTAACAAACCGGGTTACTAACTTAAACTAATGCAGTGATTCACTTGACAACTGTGACAAGAATGACCGGGGTGGCGCAGCAGGTAGAGTGCTGTACTGCAGGCCACTGAAGCTGACTGTAGATCTGAAGGTCAGCGGTTCAAATCTCATCACCGGCTCAAGGTTGACTCAGCCTTCCATCCTTCCGAGGTGGGTAAAATGAGGACCCGGATTGTGGGGGCAATAGGCTGGCTGTGTTAAAAAAGTGTTATTGCTAACATGTGTTAAGCCGCCCTGAGTCTAAGGAGAAGGGCGGCATAAAAATTGAATAAATAAAAATAAAATAAATAAAATGGGGCAAAACTCACTTAACAAATATCCCACTTAACAACAGAAATGTTGGGCTCAATTGTGGCTGAAAGTGAAGGACGACCTGTTTATCGTTAGGTTAGAAGGTCATAGCTTTAAGCCTCACAGGTTTCTCTCTATTTGATGTATAGGTAAATGAAGAACTGGGCTGGAATAAACCTCACTGTGTTGTCTGTGGACTTGGGCCAGGCAGCTGGCGAGAAAAATCATTAGGACCACCAACATTGCTTTTTAATTCATCTTCTTCATCTAATCAAGATGCACTCAACATTATTGCTTAATGAACTCACTAGGATTTCTAAGTAGATGTGAATGATTTTGGCACCAAACACAATTCCTCCCTTTCCTTTTTGCTTCTATTCTTTTTTTTTAACCTACGATATCCTTTCATGGCTCCGTTTCCATCAGGGCAGAGAGATCTCCAAGCCTCTTTCAGATTTTAGGTGGGACGCCATAAGGGAGAATAGGGGATGTACTTTAGGGTTTGTGTGTGTGTGTGTTTGTGTGTGTGCATTCACACACCTTAGAGTTTTGACCGCTAGCAACTGCCAGGACTAATCCCTGCATTTTACTTTGCAAGCTTGTTTTGGAAGTGGTTTGCCATTAGCCTTCTTTCCAAGGCAATTGCTGTACGTCAGGGGTCCCCAAACCTGACAACTTTAACACTTGTGGACTTCAACTCCCAGAATATTCCAGCCAGCTATATTGAAGTACATTAGTCTTAAAGTTGCCAAGTTTGGGGACTCCTGATGCACAGCAATTGCTGTACAATAATCCCTGCATTTTACTTTGCAGGCTTGTTTTGGAAGTGGTTTGCCATTAACCTTTCCAAGGCAATTGCTGTTAAAATTGTCAGGTTTGGGGACTCCTGATGTACAGCCGCACAAATACCAGTGACCAGTTAGGTCCCACAGAGTTGGCCTTCTCCGGGTCCCGTCGACAAAACAATGTCGATTGGCGGGACCCAGAGGAAAAGCCTTCTCTGTGGCGGCCCTGACCCTCTGGAACCAGCTCCCCCCCAGAGATCAGAATTGCCCCCACCCTCCTCGCCTTTCATAAGCTCCTTAAAACCCACCTCTGTCGTCAGGCATGGGGGAACTGAGATATCCTTTCCCCCTAGGCCTATACAATTTATACATGGTATGTTTGTGTGTGTGTGTGCTTGTTTGGTTTTTAATAAGGGTTTTTAGTTATTTTAAATATTAGATTTGTTATATGCTGTTTTTATTATTGTTGTTAGCCGCCCCGAATCTACGGAGAGAGGCGGCATACAAATCTAATTTGACCCTATTTGGACTGGGAGTCATTGCTCACAGTCACTCATGCCCTCATCACCTCGAGGCTCGACTACTGTAACGCTCTCTACATGGGGCTACCTTTGAAAAGTGTTCGGAAACTTCAGATCGTGCAGAATGCAGCTGCAAGAGCAATTATGGGCTTCTCTAAGTATGCCCATATCACTCCAACACTCCGCAGTCTGCATTGGTTGCCGATCAATTTCCGGTCACAATTCAAAGTGTTGGTTATGACCTATAAAGCCCTTCAAGGCACCGGACCAGAATATCTCCGGGACCACCTTCTGCCGCACGAATCCCAGCGACTGGTTCGGTCCCACAGAGTTGGCCTTCTCCGGTTCCCGTCGACTAAACAATGTCGTCTGGCGGGACCCAGGGGAAGAGCCTTCTCTGTGGCGGCTCCGACCCTCTGGAACCAGCTCCCCCCTGAGATTAGGATTGCCCCCACCCTCCTTGCCTTTCGTAAACTCCTTAAAACCCACCTCTGCCGTCAGGCATGGGGGAACTGAAACATCTCCCCCTTGCCCATGTTGTTTTGGTGTTAGATTGATTGTGTGCTTGTTTTTTAATATTCTGGGGTTGTTTTTTATGAATTTTTTAGCTTAAAATTGTAATTGGATTGGTGGGTATTGGATTTGCTATTATGTATTGTTTTTACTTTGTTGTGAGCCGCCCCGAGTTTGCGGAGAGGGGCGGCATATAAATCCAATAAATCTAATCTAATCTAATCTAATCTAATAAATAAATAATATAAATTGTCTTTGAAAGAAGGTTAATGGCAAACCACTTCCAAAACAAGCTTGCAAAGTAAAATGCAGGGATTAATCCAGGCAGTTGCTAGCAGCCAAACACACACACACACACACACACACACACACACACACACACACAAACCCTAAAGTACATCCCCCTATTCTCCCTCATGGCATCCCACCAAAATATTCAGCAGGCCCAAAGAAACTTAGCTATTTGTCTTCCAAGCATTGTTGATTGCTGGCTAGCTGGCTGGGGAATTCTGGGAGTTGAAGTCCGCAAGTCTTAAAGTTGCCAAGTTTGAAGACCTCTGGTGTACATGGAGGAAGTCCAGGAAGGCACAACAAGTCAAATTTAATTTCAAACCAAATTCTCCCTTTGCTTTACGCTCATTTTGTGCCCCAAACTCTGAGTACTTAGGTCATAGACCAGTATTTTTCAATTTTGGCCACTTTTACGTGGTGTGAACTTCAACTCTCAGGTATTCCCCAGGCAGCGTGCTGGCTTGGGAATTCTGGGAGTGGAAGTCCACAAGTCTTAAAGTTGCCAAGTTTGAAGACCTCTGCTGTGCATGGAAGTTGAAGTCTGTACAGCTCAAAAGTGAAAGACTGACCTAGACGATGGAGACCACGATCTTTATAAGCCTCTGATTTTTCCCAATTTTCAAAGTCGGTAACAATAAGGTGTTGCTCGTCTTTGCCGTGTCATTTGTCCCCAGGTGGATTAATGAGCTGGGTACACACGGTCGGAGCATTTATCGGGAGGTAAATTTTGGAACAACTGCTGAGCCTTGCTTTGTGTTTTCCACGTCTCCTGAAGCCTGTCTATTGAAGTTAATTACAGAGCTGTAAATACTTTTCAATCCGACAGTAATCAAGCTTGTGTTAAGGCAATCCTATGCAGCCCCAGAACGCTCAGTGAGCTGAACAAAAACTAGAGAGGTGTTAAGGAGCACGGAGAAACAACAGACCAAAGGAAGGTCTAACCAGAACATAGTAGCTAGCAGCAGACACTGTGGAAGAGGTATTTCCAACACAGGCTCCTTGTAGAGAAAGACTAAAATACTTTCTCCATAAATCTGCTACCAGCATATAAGTGTGAATCATCGGTTTTCCTGCAGCAGCTCAACTGCTTCCCTGCCAAAATTTATGGTCCTCTGAGTTGGCGTGGCAGTTTTGGACTGTGCTGTTAGCTGGATAGTTGAGAAGAGAAGAGTAGAGCAGTAGAGAAGAAGCTGGTAACTACAGGCCAGTTAGCTTGACATCAGTTGTAGTTAAAATGATGGAGACTCTACTCAAAAAGAGGATAAATCAGCACCTAAAAAACAATAACTTATTGGACCCAAATCAGCATGGCTTTACTGAAGGCAAATCATGTCAGACTAATCTCATTGATTTCTTTGACTATGTCACAAAGGTGTTGGATGAAGGTGGTGCCGTGGATATTGCCTACCTGGACTTCAGCAAAGCCTTTGATACGGTTCCACATAAAGAGCTGATAGATAAATTAGTGAAGATTGGACTTAATCCCTGGATAGTTCAATGGATTTGCAGTTGGCTGAAGCGTAGACATCAGAGAGTTATTGTTAATGGTGAGTATTCTGAGCAGAGTCAGGTTACAAGCAGTGTGCCACAAGGGTCTGTTCTGGGTCCTATTTTTTTAATATGTTTGTGAGTGACATAGGGGAAGGTTTGGTAGGGAAAGTTTGCCTATTTGCCGATGACTCTAAAGTGTGCAATAGGGTTGATATTCCTGGAGGGGTCTGTAATATGGTAAATGATTTAGCTTTACTAGATAAATGGTCAAAGCAATGGAAACTGCAGTTTAATGTTTCCAAATGTAAAATAATGCACTTGGGGAAAAGGAATCCTCAATCTGAGTATTGTATTGACAGTTCTGTGTTAGCAAATACTTCAAAAGAAAAGGATTTAGGGGTAATGATTTCTGACAGTCTCAAAATGGGTGAGCAGTGTGGTCAGGCGGTAGGGAAAGCAAGTAGGATGCTTGGCTGCATAGCTAGAGGTATAACAAGCAGGAAGAGGGAGATTATGATCCCGCTATATAGAATGCTGGTGAGACCACATTTGGAATACTGTGTTCAGTTCTGGAGACGTCACCTACAAAAAGATATTGACAAAATTGAACGGGTCCAAAGACGGGCTACAAGAATGGTGGAAGGTCTTAAGCATAAAACGTATCAGGAAAGACTTAATGAACTCAATCTGTATAGTCTGGAGGACCGAAGGAAAAGGGGGGACATGATCAAAACATTTAAATATGTTAAAGGGTTAAATAAGGTTCAGGAGGGAAGTGTTTTTGATAGGAAAGTGAACACAAGAACAAGGGGACACAATCTGAAGTTAGTTGGGGGAAAGATCAAAAGCAACATGAGAAAATATTATTTTACTGAAAGAGTAGTAGATCCTTGGAACAAACTTCCAGCAGACGTGGTAGATAAATCCACAGTAACTGAATTTAAACATGCCTGGGATAAACATACAGTATATCCATCCTAAGATAAAATACAGAAAATAGTATAAGGGCAGACTAGATGGACCATGAGGTCTTTTTCTGCCGTCAGACTTCTACGTCTATGTTTCTATGATTTTCAGATCAGAGTTACTAGACCCGACTGAAGAATCCAAAATCTCTGGCAAGGCAGGGCTTGTTCCCCTGATATAAGGATTGCTACAGCTTCTGTGATGAAAATGTGAAAAATAAACTCCAATCACTCTTTTAATAATAACAAATGCAAAGTAGAGCTAAGGAAATTAAAATATATGTATATAAACTAGTAAATATTTGAACTCCCTGCAATTGGTGGTGGTGGTATTGTCAGTCAGGTGATGGGCACATGCACTGTGCACTGTTTTATGTTTGTTTATGTAACTTTTATGTGCAAAACCAATAAAAATATATTTTTTTTTAAAAAAAGGATTGCTACAGCTTAGGGTTTTTAGGAAGCTTGACACGTGTTCATTTCCAAGACACATCTGATGATATATAATAATAACAATAGAGTTGGAAGGGACCTTGGAGGTCTTCTAGTCTAACCATCTGCCTAGGCAGGAGACCCTACACTACTTCAGACAAATGGTTATCCAACATCTTCTTAAAAACTTCCAGTGTCGGAGCATTCACAACTTCTGGAGGCAATCTGTTCCACTGATTAATTGTTCCCACTGTCAGGAAATTTCTCCTTAGTTCTAAGTTGCTTCTCTCCTTGTTTAGTTTCCACCCATTGCTTCTTGTTCTGCCCTCGGGTGCTTTGGTGAATAGCTTGAATGACTGATTGTGAGTCAAGAGGACTGCGTTGTGTTATCAGCTCACAGCAGAGGGAGCTCAATGATGGCTGGAACTGGTGTTTTTCCTCTTATCCCAGTTTTACAACCTTCCAACGGTCTCCTGGCTATTTCTCTTCTTCACTTAATAAATACTCAGCAACTCTCAATGCTGAAGTTTTTGATGTCCAACAGAGGTAGTTTTGGGTGCATATTATCAGGATAGAAAACCAGTGCTGGGCATGGCCCCATTTTAATAACAACAACAGAGTTGGAAGGGACCTTGGAGGTCTTCTAGTCCAACCCTCTGCCTAGGCAGGAAACCCTACACTACTTCAGAAAGATGGTTATCCAACATCTTCTTAAAAACTTCCAGTGTTGGAGCATTCACAACTTCTGGAGGCAATCTGTTCCACTGATCAACCATTCTGACTGTCAGGAAATTTCTCCTTAGTTCTAGGTTGCTTCTCTCCTTGTTTAGTTTCCACCCATTGATTCTTGTTCTACTCTCAGGTGGTTTGGAGAATAGTTTGACTTCCTCTTCTTTGTAACATCCCCTGAGATATTGGAACACTGCTATCATGTCTGCCCTGGTCCTTCTTTTCATTAAACTGGACATACCCACTTCTTGCAATTGTTCTTCATATGTTTTAGCCTCCAGTCCCCTAATCATCTTTGTCGCTCTTCTCTGCACTTTTTCTAGAGTCTCAATATCCTTTTTGTATCGTGGCAACCAAAACTGAATGCAGTATTCATGTGTGGCCTTACTAAGGCCTTATAAAGTGGTACTAACGCTTCACGTGATCTTGATTCTACCCCTCTGTTAATGCAGCCTTGAACTGTGTTGGCTTTTTGGCAGATGCTAAAAAATATCTTCAGCCACACTCACATTTCTTGATTTGATGTATCTGCTCAGCTTTATTTCGACTCCTTATAGCAGCAAGACACCAAGTATTACCACCACCACCCCAAAGCAAATCCATTTCTTTTCTGGTGTGTGTATGTGAAGGTTTCAGAATTTAACTGTGCCAGTCAGTTACATCCCCTTAAGTTCCAGATTCTTTGCACCCAAATGTCTTGGGAGTTTGAATCTTCAGACTAAAGAAAAATCCAGACCGGAGGGAAAAAAACCTGAGACCGTGAAAGTCAAACACACAAAAAAAGGTAGATAAAACATGTACAGTAATAGTCAGCATCTCAGAAGAGATATTCCCATTCCTTTCATACTTTATACCGAACTCACATGACCTAATCTCACTACAGATACTTAAAGCAGATATCCAGCTCGGATGAAAGGGAATTTCAGAACAAGCGATAGGTAAGATTCTGCTGCAGTGATTTGCCGTTAACAGTTGAGCGAGCATCAAAAAAAAAAGTGTCTACTTTCAGATAAAAAATTAAACAGCTTGGCTCCATGCTACATTTCTATTGATGGTAAATCTAGCTGCACATATTGCTGGTGCTGTGTCTCAAAACTGAGATGGGTGGAAAAATTAATTGTATTTGTACCATTATTGTAAAAAAAAAAAAAAAAAGAAGTGACTAAATTAGTGCATTAGGAAAATGCAGTGGACCAAGTACACTTGGACTTCAATAAGGCAATTGACAAAGTAGACCACAGACTACTTCTTGATAAGACAGATAGATAGTAACACCACCAGATGGATTTGCAGTTAGCTGACCAATCACACTCAACATGTAGTCCTCAAAGGAACTATATCTACATGGGGGGGAGAGCAAGCAGTGGGGCACTCCAATCATAGTTCCCTCTAAGCTGAGCAGTGAGCAATCGCTCACTTAAAAATCATCATCAACTCAGAGTTTTCCAAACCTGCCCAGAAGCCGAGAGGGAAAGAGTGAGAGGGAAGGAGAGAGAGAGGAAGAGAGAGAAACAGATAGAAAAAAGAGAGGAAGGAAAAGAGAAAGAAAAAGAATGGGAGTAAGGAAGAGAGAAAGAAAATCAAAATCTAGTTTGAAACTAGCTCAACTATTTAAGTGGCATTTTGATATTGATAGAGTTGCCCTATTATGAGCTCACTGTTATAGACACACAGTACAGTATTTTATTTTGAAATTCTCTGAGGCAATACAGGGTGGGTTATTTGTTTGTTTGTTTATTTATTATTTCTGTGCCGCCCAGTCCCGAAGGGACTGCCGCTCAGACACTATACTTTTCCGCCCCCCCCAAAAAAATTAGAGGGAACACTGACTCCAATGTTCTGTAGACCAATTTTTATCAACATATTCTGACTGATCTAGATTTAGAAAATTAGATATAGGGGACTGGAGGCTAAAACATATGAAGAACGGTTGCAGGAACTGGGTATGTCTAGCTTAATGAAAAGAAGGACTAGGGAAGACATGATAGCAGTATTCCAATATCTCAGCAATGGGGGGAAATGGGTGAAAACTGACCAAGGAGAGATTCAACTTGGAAATAAAGTGAGAGTGATCAACCAATGGAACAGCTTGCCTGTGGAGGTTGTGAGAGTTCCAACGCTTGGGACTTTCAAAGGGAGACTGGACTGCCATTTGTCCAAAATGGTGTAGGGATTCCTGCCTGAGAGGGGTTGGTGGTGGACTAGATCAGTGTTTCCCAACCTTGGCAACTTGAAGAGATCTGGACTTCAACTCCCAGAATTCCCTAGCCAGCATTCGCTGCTTGGGGAATTCTGGGAGTTGAAGTCCAGATCTCTTCAAGTTGCCAAGGTTGGGAAACACTGGACTAGATGACCTACAAGATCCTTTCCAACTCTAGTAATAATCTAATCTAAATATAATATTTATTTATTCTTATGTGGCTAAATACTGTAGCAGTTTAAGCAGAAACATTTTAGTAGTCTTACCATCTATACATTACTAAGATTCTCATTGTGCTTATCTGTCCATACCTTCAGATTAACCCAAACAGTGCAATACCCTGCAACAAAAACAAGGTACTAAAATTTGCTAACTTGAATGCTCAAAATCGATCTTGATAATTAACACATAAGCAGCTTATACCATGGGCACTTAGAGTTGCTGCCAATCAATCATCAGTGATAGATTGCTGTAGGAGAAAAGGAGTGTTTATAATAATTAGCCACTAATGAAAAGACGGATTTCCACAAAGGGTGCTATGTTGACCTTGTCCATCACCTCTGATTTTATCTAATTATTTTAATCCCAAAGTATAACAGAATCATAGATTTGGAAGGGCCAATAATCTAGTAACATTATTTGGGATTTCAGTCTTGTCTTTTAAGATTTTAGTTACCCCCATCCAACTCAGTGGTCATCTGCAAATCTGATTACATAATACTCCTTCCATCTCTAATATTCTCTTGAATTTCATACCTAATGACAATTAGAACAATCCGTGGAACAACATGCCTCAAGAAGTTGTGGATGCTCCAACAGTGGAAGTTTTTAAGAAGATGTTGAATAACCATTTGTCTGAAGCAGTGCAGGGTTTCTTGTCTAAGCAGGGGGTTTGACTAGAAGACCTCCAAGGTCCCTTCCAACTCTGTTATTCTATTCTAATACATGGAAACTGACAACTGGAATAACGTAAATAGATTCTTTGTGCACTTACTATAGCTGAATTTATGGTAGTCCTTGACTTAACAGCAGTTTATTTAGCGACTGTTCAAAGTTACAACGGCGATGAAAATGGTGACTTGTGCCTGCTTTTCACACTTGCAGCATTCACCTAATCATATGGTTTTTAGCTGGATGCTTGACAGCGAATTCATATTTATGACGGTTGCAGTGTCCAGGGGTCACGTGATCACCTTTTGCAACCTTCTGACAAGCAAAGGAAATTAGTTTAATAAACCGGGTTACCAACTTAACTACTGCAGCAATTCACTTAACAAACGAGGCAAGGAAAAATCATAAAATGGGAAAAACCTCAATTAACAAATTGTTCACTTAGCAGCATAAATTTCGGGCTCAATTGTGTTCCTAAATTGAGGACTACCTGTACTGATACTCTGGAAATATAAATATATGGTCCCATTCACTCATTTTTACAGCTGCTGTTGCCTCACAATCAGGAGGTTGTGAGTTCAATCCTAGGTAGAGGCAGATGTAGGGTCTCCTGCTTTGGCAGGGGGTTGGACTAGATGACCTGTAAGGTCCCTTTGATAATAATCTGTAATCTGTAACACTCCATGGATTAAAGACTAAATTCCACTTGCTATCTATGAGTGGATGGTCTAAAGACATAGATTTTCTAGGATAAATATAAGAAAATATGGAACTTGTTTATAAAAGTATAGTAGGTTTTAAAAAAATGATAATCATATAGGCGTAATAGAAATAAATAAATTTGAATAATATTATTACATAACTCTATATAGAATTGTAAGTATTGTTTTAACAACATATACTTTGTTACTTATTTTTCACTTACTTAAGCACCTATTTTTTATTTGTGTGTGTGTGTTTTCCATATTTTAAATGCAATACAATTTATTTTTAAAGAAGTACTCCTTCCATCTCTTCACCCAAATCATTAACAAAACTATTAAAAGGCGGGGGATCCAGCCTTGATCCTTGTAGCATCCCACTTGATAATTTTCTCCAATTTGATGAGGAATCACTAATTAGCACTTCTTGAGCATAATTTTGGAGCCAGATATATTTCTATTTAATTGTTATGCCATTTAGCCCACCACCTCGTTAACTTGCTAATTTGCATGAAATGGGGTACTTAATTAAATGTTTTCGAAAAGTTAAGAGCTATTACAGTATTCCCACATCCTATTAAGGAAGCTGCTTGATCAAAAATGAAGTAAAATAAATCTGGCAAGATTTGCTCTTGACAAATGCTGATTTCTGATAATCACCAAACCAAGTTTCAAGTAGTTTACTGATCTCTTTATGATAATATCTATAACTGTCTTATCTCTATGATGTCTTTATTATATCTCTATAACTTTATTCTCTATAACTGTCTGGTTTGGCTCTGTAACCAAACAAGACAGACAAAGAACTTCAGAAGATAATTAGAACTGCAAATAAAATAAAATAAAATAAAATACTGCCAACCTCTATGCTGCACAAGTCAAAAAGAGAGCCATGAAAATATTTACTGACCCCTCGCATCCTGGACATAAACTGTTTCAACTTCTACTCCCAAAACGTCACTATAGAGCACAGTACATCAGAACAACTAGACACAAGGACAGGTTTTTCCTGAACGCCATCACTCTGCTAAATAAATAATAATAATAATAATAATAATAATAATAATTTATTGGATTTGTATGCCGTCCCTCTCTGCAGACTCGGGGCAGCTAACAACAATAATAAACACAACATGTACAATCCAATAATAAAAAACAACTAAAAACCCCTATTATAAAACCAAACATACACACAAACATATCATACATAACTTGTAATGGCCTAGGGGGAAGAGCTATCTCAACTCCCCCATGCCTGGCAATATAAATGAGTCTTGAGTAGTTTACGAAAGACAGGGAGGGTGGGGGCAGTTCTAATCTCCAGGGGGAGTTGATTCCAGAGGGCCGGGGCCGCCACAGAGAAGGCTCTTCCCCTGGGTCCCGCCAAATGACATTGTTTAGTCGACGGGACCCGGAGAAGGCCAACTCTGTGGGACCTTATCGGTCGCTGGGATTCGTGCGGTAGCAGGCGGTTCCGGAGGTAATCTGGTCCAATTCCTTCAACATGGTCAAACTATTTACTAAGACTGTACTACCATTATTCTTCTCATCCTTGCTATTACCTATCATCTCCTACTCATCACTATAACATTATTGCCTGAATTGTTCTGTTCTGTTCTATTCTATTCTATTCATGCTATGCTAATCTTATTCTATTCTATTCTATGCTATTCCATTCTATTCTAATCTTCTTTAGAGTTTTCCTAGCTGTTGATGTCAAACAGACAGATCTGTCATTTGTTGGATCTTCCTTTTACCCCTTTTTTGAAAACAGAGACAATGTTTGTTCTCTTCCAGTTAGTTGTTCGGGTGTTTCACCATTTCTCCACGGTTTCCCAAAAGAAATAAATAAATAAGGTTTGGCCAGATTATCAAATACAGTGATACCTCGTCTTACAAACGCCTCGTCATACAAACTTTTCGAGATACAAACCCAGGGTTTAAGATTTTTTTGCCTCTTCTTACAAACTATTTTCACCTTACAAACCCACCGCCGCTGCTGGGATGCCCCACCTCCGGACTTCCGTTGCCAGCGAAGCACCCGTTTTTGCACTGCTGGGATTGCCCTGAGGCTCCCCTCCATGGGAAACCCCACCTCCGGACTTCCGTGTTTTTGTGATGCTGCAGGGGAATCTCAACAGGGGAATCCCAGGAGCACAAAAACGGGCGCTTCGCTGGCAATGGAAGTCCAAAGGTGTTGCTTCCCAGCGAGGGGAGCCTCAGGGAAATCCCAGCATTGCAAAAACACAGAGGTCTGGAGATGGGGTTTCGAGGACTTTGATGTTTTTGTGATGCTGCAATTTCACTGATGCTCCCTTCGCTGGGAAACCCCACCTCTGGACTTCCATTGCCAGCGAAACGCCCGTTTTTTCGATGCTGGGATTCCCCTGCTGGGATTTCCCTGCAGCATCACAAAAACACAGAAGTCCAGAGGTGGGGTTTCCCATGGAGGGGAGCCTCAGGGGAATCCCAGCAGTGCAAAAATGGGCGCTTCGGCTGGCAAAAGGGGTGAATTTTGGGCTTGCACGCATTAACTGCTTTTCCATTGATTCCTATGGGAAACATTGTTTTGTCTTACAAACTTTTCACCTTACAAACCTCGTCCCGGAACCAATTAAGTTTGTAAGACAAGGTATCACTGTAGTTCCTTCTGTAACTAGAATCCAGTTAACTCAGTCAAGAGAATTCTCTGACATGCTTCTTTTCAATTCAAGCTTCAATCGTGTTCCTTAATCTTGTTCTTCACAACTGCCTGGTTTGGGGGAGAAATGATCTTCTCTTAGAGAAGACTAAATCTATCAGTGATGACTCTGCTTTCTCTTTGTTAGTACTGTACTATATTTGCCTTTTTCAACCAGCAGCAGATAATACAGATTCTTTATTTTTAGCCTCCTACACACAGCTCCTTTTGAGGTTTCACTTTTCTGACCCCCAAATCTAAAGTTATAGGCTACTGATATGTACTCTGACCTAGCCCCCTTTTCTATTCTCTGTCGTGACTGTCTAATCTATCTATCTATCTATCTATCTATCTATCTATCTATCTATCTATCTATCTATCTACCTACCTACCTACCTACCTACCTATCTATCTATCTATTAATCTAATTATCTATCTATCTATCTATCTATCTATCTATCTATCTATCTATCAATCTATCTAACTATCTATTAATCTAATTATCTATCTATCTATCTATCTATCTATTAATCTAATTATCTATCTATCTATCTATCTATTAATCTAATTATCTATCTATCTATCTATTAATCTAATTATCTATCTATCTATCAATCTAATTATCTATCTATCTATCTATTAATCTATCTATCTATCTATCTATCTATCTATCTATCTATCTATCTATCTATCTATCTATCTATCTATTAATCTAATTATCTATCTATTAATCTAATTATCTAATTATCTATCTATCTATCTATTAATCTAATTATCTATCTATCTATCTATCTATCTATCTATCTATCTATCTATCTATCTGTCTATCTATCTATCTATCTATTAGATTTGTATGCCGTCCCTCTCCGTAGACTCGAGGCGGCTAACAACAATAATGAACAACATATAGCAAATCTAATATTTAAAATAATTAAAAAACCCTTATTTAAAAACCAAACATACACACAAACATACCATGCATAAATTGTATAGGCCTAGGGGGAAGGGAATATCTCAATTCCCCCATGCCTGACAACAGAGGTGGGATTTAAGGAGCTTACGAAAGGCGAGGAGGGTGGGGGCAATTCTGATCTCTGGGGGGAGTTGGTTCCAGAGGGTCGGGGCCGCTACAGAGAAGGCTTTTCCCCTGGGTCCCGCCAAACAACATTGTTTAGTCGACGGGACCCGTAGAAGGCCAACTCTGTGGGACCTAACTGCCTTCCCTTAGTGAAATTGTTCGCAAGTCTATTTTTAATACTTTTGCTCTTTGAATTCCCATCCAACTTGAACAACTTTTCTCATTAGTTTCTTCTATCTTGGTATCCTATTTAGAATTGTCCCCAAGTTAATTAAATGCTGTTTTCTTTAAGTCTAATATTCAGGGTCACAGTCAATTTTAATTTTCTTTAAAATCAGGACCTCCAGCACCACACGTTCACATTCCCTGATGTCCTTGCTATCTCCATTTTTACAACTGAGTCTCCCATGTTGATTAGCATACATTTGTCACGAATCATGAGGTACAACACTTAATGATTGTCATGGGTGCAAATATGCAATCAGGGAAAAAAAATCAAATCTTAACGATGCGAGCAACAAGGTTACAGTCATAAGTGGGAGGACATGGGTGATAGGAACAATGAGAACAGTAAAATAACTATTTTATTTGATATATAGAATTATGGCTTATAGCTCTTTTTGTTGGAAGATGAAGAATTATTTCATATATAATTTACTTGACTTATAGATTATAAGGAAAAAAATATTTTTTTTCAATAATGAGCCTAACAGATTTGTAAGATTTAAATAAGAAATGAATTTGTTGACCAGCGATTAATGTAAAGGTTATTGTAATGTTTTAATATGAGAGAAGGAAAAGCTATACTTTAAAAGTTTTTTTGAATATACATATGTTTTTACAATTACTTTGTGAAAGAAAGAGATATAAGAGCCTCCACTGAATGATTTCAAGGTAAAAAGGAAAAATTTGTATATGTTTGACAATAAGCTGGACTTTGTGTTGGAAACTACCGGTATGTATTTTTTTTGTTGTTGGAGAAAAAATAAAAAAAATTATGATCAAAAGAGATATTCTAATATTGATTGATTTAAGGTGGTTGAAAGCAAAACAAACATGCATATAAATTAATTAACCGGAATTAATTCTTTTTTTAATATCACCGTCCGTAATAGACGTAAAAATGACCAAGTAGACGTTGTGTTTAATGGATGTGAATCATTTTATTGTATTTTTTATTTTTTATATGTGTACAGTATATATAATTGTTTGTCTTAACTGTTTATATGTTTTGTTTTTGAAGTATATATTTCAATAAAAACTATTTTTTTAAAAAAAAGTGAAGACTAATAGTAATAATTGTTGTGTATACTCCCTTGCAGCTTGAGGAATGTTCACATTCGAAGGATGAGTGGGATTTAGAGATCATAAATCTCCCTGCTCTACCAACAGTTAGATCACAGAGCTAATGACATAGATATGAGTTCGGGTGACTCAAATGGGGGAGATAATAGATGGAGGTATGCTCGTTTCAGACGCTTTCGGAGACGCTTGGAAGAAAGAGGGAGGAGATATTAGAGAGCAATTAATTAATCAATTATCTCACATCCGGGTGTAAAACGGAAGAGAAGCTGAATTCATTCAATCTTGCAATCTAAAGCAACCGATTAGGTCCCAGAGTTGGCCTTCTCCGAGTCCCGTCGACTAAACAATGTCGTTTGGCGGGTCCCAGGGGAAGAGCCTTCTCTGTGGCGGCCCCAACTCTCTGGAACCAGCTCCCCCTGAAGATTAGAACTGCCCCCACCCTCCTTGCCTTTCATAAACTCCTTAAAACCCACCTTTGCCGCCAGGCATGGGGGAATTGAGATATCTCCCCCGGGCCTATACAATTTATGTATGGTATGTCTGTGTGTATGTCTGCTTAATAACAGGGGTTTTTTAAAAATGTTTTTAAATTATTAGATTTGTCATGAATTGTTTTATTGCTGTTGTGAGCTGCCCCGAGTCTACGGAGAGGGGCGGCATACAAATCTAAATAATAATAATAATAATAATAATAATAATAATAATAATAATAATAATAGTAATAAAGATGGTCGAGTCCAGGACTTGCTCCAGAGCGTAAGCTATCATGTGTGATTTATTACTTGCTTTTTTATGACTCCTGGCTAGCCCTGATTGGCCCATAAATTTTAGAATGACTTGTGGAATGTTTTTTATGTTACTGCCAAGCTTATCTACTTAATTGCTGAGATAGAGATGAGGAGAGATGAAAACTGCGTGCAAAGTTGATGTGTTAAAAAGAGGATTTTTCAATTTTTCAATTCAGCAGCCTTAATATTTTGGTATGATTCACAAATCTGGCTGGGTCACAGCTTCCCCATCCGTTGCGACAATTTGCAGACGCTGGTCTCAACCCGGAACCCTTAGGGGACTTTTCTTATTTCCTTCCATTGAGAAAAAACATATCCTTTATTCTTAGTTTTCTCCTTCCGAACTAAGCTAGGAGTTCATAGCAGGACAGCCTTCTCTTCTGATTATGAAGCTTACTCAAAATGATGGGGAAAGCAGAAAGGCTGTGCAACCTATAAAGCAGCCAGCCCCTCTGAAAGGAAAACTGGCTAATGAGGGCAAGACAAGCTGCGATAGGGCTGTCCTTCACTCTCGCAGGTAAACCATTAAGATCCTACGCGTTTTTCAAGCAGATCAGGTTTAAGCTGTCGTCCCAGAGAAAGGGCTTTGTTTAATTAGGTCATCTCTTTCCACTGCACCAACTTCTCTCTGCCGGGGGTTCTTTGTACTGCTTTTGCATTCTTCCCACTGCCTGATTAGACAAGCCAAGTTAGCTAAGTAAGGAAAAGAAAGAGAAACTTGAAGAAAAGGCCAAATAGCAATAGCGCTGAGACTTATATACTGCTTCATAGTGCTTTTAGAGCCCTCTCTAAGCGGTTTACAGAATCAGCCTATCGCCCCCAACAATATGTGTCCTCATTTTACCCATCTGGGAAGGATGGAAGGCTGAGTCAACCTTGAGCCGGTGGTGAGATCTGAACTGCTGAACTACAGCTAGCAGTTAGCTGAAGAAGCCTATAGTGCTGCACTCTAACCACTGTACCACCCGGGCTCTCGGGAGCGGTGCAGGAAGGAGAGTTCAAGATTTGGCCAAGGATTTAGTTGGATAGGAGTTGCAGCTTTGGAAGCTGTCTCTGCAAGTGAAGATATAACAACTGCCTTAGGTCGTGATTATTATTATTATTATTATTAATAATAATAATAATAATTATTATTATTTATTAGATTTGTATGCCGCCCCTCTCCGTAGACTCGGGGCAGCTTATAGCAATGATAAAAACAATATATAATGACAAATCTAATAGTTAGAATCTAAAATAACAATAATACATTTAAAAAGTCTAAAAAACAAGAAACCCCAATATATGAAAACATACATACAGTCACATCATACACAAAAAACTACATAGGCGGGGGAGATGTTTCAGTTCCCCCACGCTTGACGACAGAGGTGGGTTTTAAGGAGTTTACGAAAGGCAAGGAGGGTGGGGGCAGTTCTAATCTCTGGAGGGAGCTGATTCCAGAGGGTCGGAGCCGCCACAGAGAAGGCTCTTCCCCTGGGTCCCACCAAATAACATTGTTTAGTTGACGGGACCCGGAGGAGACCAACTCTGTGGGACCTAACCGGTCGCTGGGATTCGTGCGGCAGAAGGCGGTCTTGTAGATACCCTGGTCCGATGCCATGAAGGGCTTTCTAGGTGATGACCAACACTTTGAATTGTAACTGGAAACTGATCGGCAACCAATGCAGACTGCGGAGTGTTGGAGTAACATGGGCATGTTTGGGGAAGCCCATGATTGCTCTCGCACCTGCATTCTGCACGATCTGAAGTTTCCGAACACTCTTCTAATGTAGCCCCATGTAGAGAGCGTTACAGTAATCGAGCTTCGAGGTGATGGCGAACCTATGGCACGCGTTGCCACAGGTGGCACATGGAGCCATATCTGACGGCACATGAGACTTTGCCCTATGTCAGCTCCAGCAGGCGGGTGCACACTGACACATGCTGATTTTCAACTTGAAGGGTGTGGGGGAAGGCTGATCTTGCTCTCCCCATGCTTCAGGATAGCCTCTTGAAACCCGGGAAAGGTGAAAAATGGTCCAATGGGCCTATCGGAAGTTCAATAGCAATAGTGGTTAGACTTACATACTGCTTCATAATGCTTTTACAGCCCTCTCTAAGCAGTTTACAGAGTCAGCCTCTCGTCCCCAACAATCTGGGTCCTCATTTTATCCACCTTGGAAGGATAGGAGGCTGAGTCCACCTTGAGCTGGTGGTGAGATTTGAACTGCTGAACTAGAGCTAGCAGTTAGCTGAAGTAGCCTGCAGTGCCGCACTCTAACCACTTCCGAACCAGGGCAGTGCAGGGTGGGAGGGGAGTTGTGTGCGCAAGCAAGGGGGATGGGAATCCCAGCGACCGGTTAGGTCCCACAGTGTTGGCCTTCTCCGGGTCCCGTCGACTAAACAATGTCATTTGGCGGGACCCAGGAGAAGAGCCTTCTCTGTGGCGACCCCGACCCTCTGGAACCAGTTCCCCCCAGATATCAGAGTTGCCTCCACCCTCCTTGCCTTTCGCAAGCTCCTTAAAACCCACCTCTGTCGTCAGGCATGGGGGAATTGAAATTTCTCTTCCCCCTAGGCTTATAGAATTTATACATGGTATGCTTGTTTGTATGATTGGGCTCTTAAATTGGGTTTTTTAAGATTATTTTTTAATATTAGATTTGTTTACATTGTCTTCTTTATTGTTGTTAGCCACCCCGAGTCTTCGGAGAGGGGCAGCATACAAATCTAATAAATAAATAAAATAAATAAATTTAATTATGGGTGTGGGTGCGTGCACACGCAAACCCTTTTGCCGACCGAGGGAAAAAAGGTTCACCATCACTGTTATATAGGGCTTTTGTGTGGCCTGCTCTCAATAAAGTACACTGCTCCAAAAAAAAATAAAGGGGACACTTAAACAACAGAATATACCTCCAAGTAAATTAAACTACTGTAAATCAAACTGTCCACTTAGGAAGCAACACTGACAGTCAATTTCACCTGCTGTTGTCAGCACATTCAACTTTGTACAGAATGAAGTATTCAGTGAGAATATTTCATTCATTCAGATCTAGGATGGGTTCTTTGAGTGATCCTTTCATTTTTTTGAGTAGTATATTTGCAGCTCAAGATTGAACTGTGGGATTCTTTTTTGGGGAAGGGTATACATTGTTTATTGTTTTTCACATCTTACAGAGATTCCAATTTATATACCGTACCTCAAATTAAAATATAATACAATACAATTCTTAGTCAAATTAATCAAATTTTTCTAATTATTTATCCAATTATTTCTGGTATATATCATTCATCCTGTGCTACCTCCTTTCCAAATGCTATCGTCCGGATTTTAGATAATGTTCTTCGCTTTCATTTATATTTAAAGTGCTACACCTATCTAAATTTCTCTTGGCTATTTGCTGTTTTTCCTAGCTATGCCGTCGTGTTGCAGTCCCTTTCTAGCACTTTCCGACTTTCATTTAAAAAGAAACCCTCATTTTATCGTAACTGCCCTTAACAATAGAAAATATCCAAATTTAGGTCTCTTTAAAAGCCCAGGGAACTGTGGGAGTCTTGCTGCTGAGCTTGGCTTGTTTTCTTGCAGACGTTTCATTACCCAACTGGGTAATACCATCAGTGCCAGGAGGGAAGAGCACCAAGGAACCCCCCCGTAGCTTTATTTTATTGAAAACTTTGCAGTAAAATCCAGGTCCCGGGGAAACTCTTTTTTTAATTACTTGTTATCGGCTCCTTCCAACTCCAGATACTGGGTATGAATTGTAGTCTTCCACACGCTTGTTCTGGAATTGAACCTATCGGTAAAGGCGGTTTCCTTACCTTTTCTTACCGGTGCACTGCATGCGCATTGTGATGTTTCATGCACGCACAAGGTGTGATTTTGCTTCTGCGCATGAGCAGAGGGACATTTTTACTTCTGTGCCTGCTCAGAGAGCTGAAAACTGTGAAAAAATATATTAAAAAGGCGGAACCTCTTTTCCTTATCTACCAAAAATCTTGGGCCACTGGAGACCTATCAGAAGACTGGAAACGAGCGGACGTAGTTCCCATTCACAAAAAAGGGAAAAAGACGGATCCAAGCAACTACAGACCTATTAGCCTGACTTCAATACCTGGAAAATAATAAAAAACCCAGCTTTGCCACTACCTGGAAACAAACAAGATAATATCCAACAGCCAACATGGGTTTGTCAGAAACAAATCATGTCAAACCAATCTCATATCCTTTTTCAACACCATAACCAAATCAGTAGACCAGCGCAACACGGTGGACCTCATATACTTAGACTTCAGCAAAGCTTTCGACAAAGTCGACCACCATCTCCTAATCAACAAATTAGAAAAAAGCGGAGTAGACTACAACACATGCAGATGGATCAATAGCTGGCTGACAAACCGCACCCAACGAGTTGTCCTCAGTGGTTCCAAATCCACATGGAAGAACATAGGCAGTGGGGTACCACAGGGTTTAGTCCTGGGCCCTGTGCTCTTCAACATTTTCATCAACGACTTGGATGAGGGAATAGAAGGGCAACTGATCAAATTCGCAGGCGACACCAAGCTGGCGGGGGTAGCCAATACCCTAGAAGACAGGCTCAAATTACAGAAAGACCTAGACAGACTAACACATTGGGCCCACACCAACAAAATGATGTTTAACATCGACAAGAGCGAAGTCCTTCACCTAGGCAGAAAAAACCCTGGACACACGTACAACCTGGGAGAAACCCCTCTTAGCAGTAGTGACTGCGAAAGAGACCTCGGAGTCTTGGTTTACAATCAACTAAACATAAGCCAACAATGTGCAGCAGCAGCTAAAAAACCCAACACAATCCTAAGCTGCATCAACAGGGGAATACACTCCAAGACCAGGGAAGTCTTAATACCACTCTACTACACCCTGGTTCGACCACACCTGGAGTACTGTATTCAGTTCTGGTCACCACACTTCAAAAGAGACATTGAAACTCTGGAGAAGATGCAAAAAAGAGCAACCAAGATGATTAAGGGATTGGAAACTAAGACTTACAAAGAGAGACTGAGGGAACTGGGCATGGATAGCCTAGAGAAAAGGAGGGCCAGAGCGGACATGATAGCAGTCTACAAGTATACGAGGGGATGTCACAGAGAGGAGGGGATCACTTTATTCTTCAGGGCACCAGAGGGCCGGACGAGGAACAACGGCTGGAAGCTGACCAAGGAGAGATTCAACATGGAGATAAGGAGAAACTTCCTGATGGTCAGAGCGATCAACCAATGGAACAACCTACAAGCAGACGTTTTGAACTCCAACACTCTGGACATTTTTAAGAGAAGATTGAACTGCCACTTGACTGGTGTACTATAGGGTTCCTGCTTGGGCAGGGGATTGAACTCGATGGCCTTCATAGTCCCTTTCAACTCTAAGAATAAATAAATAAATAGATGATAGATGATAGATAGATAGATAGATAGATAGATAGATAGATAGATAGATAGATAGATAGATAGATAGATAAATAAATAAATAAAGATGGCGGCATGCACAGATCAGCAAAGAAAGACCGGAGTCGTCACGCCGGAATTGCGCAATTGGTGGGCCGCTACCAGAGTGGCGCACTGAAGCAGACCGGTAGGAACCCACCAGTGTACAAAAAGGGTGTCAATTTGGGGATTTTGTTAAGAAGATACAAGCAGTGCAAAATTAGAAGACGTGGAGAGACCTGGCCCATAGAATCGCCGAGAGGTGAACACCACTGGTGATGAATGGATAACATCATCATCATCAGAGGACAGAGAGAATTCTATTGCAAGCTCTTTTCATTTAATATCCCATTTCAGATATTAAATCTTAAAACCGAAGGTTTTAAAAGTATCAGAGACCGTGGCAGTTGTGGAGGCGGCCAGACAAATCTTTCCTTCTGAACACACAAAGAAAATCCATCAGCGAGTCCTTGGCGCTGCCTGAGCTTGGTTGATTACTGTGTAATTTTTTTTTAACAGGTGTAAGGATACAGTATCATTAGAAAAAGGGATTGTAACTGTACAAGTTCCTTGACATAAAAGCCGGACATCAATGTGGCAGACCTCAGGAAGTTCAAGTTTGAAATATAAATACAGTGGTACCTCTACCTACAAATGCCTCTACTTCAGAACTTTTCTAGATAAGAACCGGGTGTCCAAGATTTTTTTGCCTCTTCTCAAGAACCATTTTCCACTTACAAACCCGAGCCTGAGAAAATTAAACTGGAAAAGGCAGAGAGAAGCCTCCATGAGGCCTCACCTACAAAAAGATATTGACAAAATTGAATGGGTCCAAAGACGGGCTACAAGAATGGTGGAAGGTCTTAAGCATAAAACGTATCAGGAAAGACTTCATGAACTCAGCCTGTATAGTCTGCAGGACAGAAGGAAAAGGGGGGACATGATCGAAACATTTAAATATGTTAAAGGGTTAAATAAGGTTCAGGAGGGAAGTGTTTTTAATAGGAAAGTGAACACAAGAACAAGGGGACACAATCTGAAGTTAGTTGGGGGAAAGATCAAAAGCAACGTGAGAATATATTATTTTACTGAAAGAGTAGTAGATCCTTGGAACAAACTTCCAGCAGACGTGGTTGGTAAATCCACAGTAACTGAATTTAAACATGCCTGGGATAAACATATATCCATCCTAAGATAAAATACAGAAAGTAGTATAAGGCGGGACTAGATGGATCATGAGGTCTTTTTCTGCCGTCAGTCTTCTATGTTTCTATGTTTCTCTCTAGGAATCTCCTGGGAGGAAACAGGGCCTCTACTCTCCATGGGTTTTCCCCAATTGCACACATTATTTGTTTTATATTGATTCCTATGGAAAAAATTGCTTCTTCTTACAAACCTTTCTACTTAAGAACCTGATCACAGAACGAATTAAGTTCCTAAGTAGAGGTAACACTGTACAGAATAAAATTAGTACCATACATACACAATCACCTCAAGGTGAGAGGGGCAGCAAAGAAATCTAATAAATAGCAATAGCACTTATACACCGATTCACAGTGCTTTGCAGCCCTCTGAATGCAGTTTACTCTCATCTTATTGCCCCTCTCAACAATCAGCGTCAGAAGGATGGGTGAGAACTGCCAAACCTCAGGCAGACGGCAGTCAGCAGAAGTAGCCTGCAGTACTACATTCTAACCACTGTGCCACCAACAGCTCAAACAAACAAACAAAAATGTAGTATGTGCCCCAAACAAAATTAAACGCAGTCTTAGAATACGAGGCATCCCACAGCGCTCTCTAAGCTTGGTTGTTTTTATGCAGACGTTTCATTACTCAAAAGTAGATAACATCATCAATGCTAGTAAGGAGTAGAGCTTGCTCTCAATTTGTATTCCAGTGGCTTGCCTTGACTAACACTCATAGGTAAGAAAGTGAGGACAAATAAAGGGTTGTTGGTTTATGGAATTCACTTCCAGAAGAGGTCGTGACAGCTGTCATCCTTGATAGCTTCAAGGCAGGGTTAGACAGAGTCTTCGGAGAGGGGCGGCATACAAATCTAATAAATAATAATAATAATAATAATAATAATAATAATTATTATTATTATTATTATTTATTAGATTTGTATGCCGCCCCTCTCCGAAGACTCTGTCTAACCCTGCATTGAAGCTATTATTATTATTATTATTATTATTATTATTATTATTATTATTATTATTATTATTATCTTTCCCCCAACTAACTTCAGATTGTGTCCCCTTGTTCTTGTGTTCACTTTCCTATTAAAAACACTTCCCTCCTGAACCTTATTTAACCCTTTAACATATTTAAATGTTTCGATCATGTCCCCCCTTTTCCTTCTGTCCTCCAGACTATACAGATTGAGTTCATTAAGTCTTTTCTGATACGTTTTATGCTTAAGACCGTCCACCATTCTTGTAGCCCGTCTTTGGACCTGTTCAATTTTGTCAATATCTTTTTGTAGATGAAGTCTCCAGAACTGAAGACAGTATTCCAAATGTGGTCTCACCAGCGCTCTATATAGCGGGATCACAATCTCCCTCTTCCTGCTTGTTATACCTCTAGCTATGCAGTCAAGCATCCTACTTGCTTTTCCTATTGCCCGACCACACTGCTCACCCATTTTGAGACTGTCAGAAATCACTACCCTAAATCCTTCTCTTCTGAAGTTTTTGCTAACACAGAACTGCCAATACAATACTCAGATTGAGGATTCCTTTTCCCCAAGTGCATTATTTTACATTTGGAAACATTAAACTGCAGTTTCCATTGCTTTGACCATTTATCTAGTAAAGCTAAATCATTTACCATATTACAGACGCCTCCAGGAATATCAACCCTATTGCACACTTTTAGAGTTATCAGCAAATAGGCAAACCTTCCCTTCCACAATTACATTTCTGACATTGTGGAGAGAAATAACACCAGAATTTCAGCATTGGGGCTACGGGTGCTTGCTACCTTTTCTGTCAAACCAGAAAAGCTGAAATAAATGGTGTGAACATATTTGAAGGAGAATGTTTCCTTTCCTCCCGCTCGTTGCCTCCGTTCATCTCCATTAGTTTTATACATGCAGCAGGATTCAGCCTGTCTTGGGAGCTTTGAATGCCTGTCACAATTTGGATTTTAGTGTATTATTAATGGTTAAATTCTACATCAGTGCCTGGTGCCTAAAACCGATAGTTGTCAGTATCTGCCTGCCCATGTAAGCAGCAGTATGGTAATCAGCAGACATGCTAAGGGCTCCCTATGTGCAAATATTTAACTAGAAACAGCAGAGAGCTAATAATTACTCTATTAACAGGGACTGTTATGGCAGACGGATCTTTGCAGAGACCCTAAAAATACAACCTGCAATCAAACACCACTTGGGGCAAGTCAGTAGAAATTTTCAAGCAAACCCCTGACATGTTACAGCATGTATTACCTGAATCAGAGCATAGTTGCAATAGCTTGCAATGGGCTCAGATGCAAGAGTCTTGCACCCCCCAAAAGAAGATTTATTTTTATTTATTTATTTATTTATTTATTAGATTTGTATGCCGCCCCTCTCCGAAGACTCGGCGCGGCTAACAACAATGAAAAGACAATGTAAAACAAATCTAATATTAAAAATAATCTTTAAAACCCCAATTTAAAGAACCACTCATACATACAAGCATACCATATATAAATTCTATAAGCCTAGGGGGAAGTGAAATTTCAATTCCCCCATGCCTGACGACAGAGGTGGGTTTTAAGGAGCTTGCGAAAGGCAAGGAGGGTGGGGGCAACTCTGATATCTGGGGGGAGCTGGTTCCAGAGGGTCAGGGCCGCCACAGAGAAGGCTCTTCTCCTGGGTCCCGCCAAACGACATTGCTTAGTCGATGGGACCCGGAGAAGGCCGACTCTGTGGGACCTAACCGGTCGCTGGGATTCGTGCGGCAGAAGGCGGTCCCGGAGGTATTCTGCTCCGATGCCATGAAGGGCTTTATAGGTCATAACTAACACTTTGAATTGTGACCATTGGCTTATCTCAGAGATATAACAGACGTGCCCCCAGGTTATGGCAGCTGTCAGATGCTCTAAACTTTTAGCCAGTCTAGCGGCAGAGCCAACGTTCCAACTGATGAACCCAACTTGACAGGTAGTTTGATTTAAAATGCTGTCTTCAGAGAGACCCAGATTCAAATGCACATTGATTTGCAGATCTTAACTGGGTGCCATAATAAGTCACTCAAGCTCCCTCAGCCCAGCCTAACTCATAAGGCTGAACTAGAGACAAAATCAGAGGGAATCCTTCAGCAAGGTAGAAATGCGATATATCAAAACAGTGGGTATCTTCGGAATGGCTGCAGGTAAACACAGGAAGAAGAATGTGCAACCAGTGGCCAGAAGCTTAAAAATTCCAGGTACAGCAGGGATTGAGATGCGTAAGAAGAAACATAGAAACATAGGAGATTGACGGCAGAAAAAGACCTCATGGTCCATCTAGTCTGGCCTTATACTATTTCTTGTATTTTATCCTAGGGTGGATGTATGTTTATCCCAGGCATGTTTAAATTCAGTGACTGTGGATTTACCAACCACGTCTGCTGGAAGTTTGTTCCAAGCATCTATTACTCTTTCAGTAAAATAATATTTTCTCATGCTGCTTCTGATCTTTCCCCCAACTAACTTCAGATTGTGCCCCCTTGTCCTTGTGTTCACTTTCCTATTAAAAACACTTCCCTCCTGAACTTTATTTGATCCTTTAATATATTTAAATGTTTCGATCATGTCTCCCCTTTCCCTTCTGTCCTCCAGACTATACAGATTGAGTTCATAAAGTCTTTCCTGGTAAGTTTTCACTTAGCCACCGTTCACAGTTACAATGGTGATGAAAATAATTTTAAAGCCAGAATGGAAAACCCGAAAATGAGCTAACATAGTCCTCGGATTACAACAATTCATTTAGTGACTGCTTGAAGTTACAACGGTGCTGGAAAAAGTCACTTATGAAAGGACAAGAGCTGTAATTTTTTCCAGCTAAAGTTGCAGTTTCTTTCAGATTGGAATGAATTCATTTAAAGAACAGACAAATATAGAAAAGCATAAAGTACAACACTGTGAAGTTCTACAGAAGAAAGCAGCACTTAACCCAACAGTCTATTCCAAACTTCTGGAGCAGTACAAGACAGTCCTCGTCTTACAACAGTTCATTTAGTGGCCTGCTTGAAGTTACAACGGTGCTGGAAAAAGTGACTTACGACCATTTTTCACAGTTATGACTGTGGCAACATCCCCAAAGGTCCCATGATCAAAATTCAACCGCTTCACATTTATGACCAGTTGCGGCATCCTTTTGTGATCGTCTGACAAGCAAAGCCAATGGGGAAGCCAGATCCCCTTTACGACTGCTTTATTAACTTAACAACTGCAGTGAGTCACTGAACAACAACTGCGGCAAAAAAATATTGTAAAACGGAGCTAAGGCAAAACTCATTAAACTGTCTGTCGTAGGTCAAGGACTTTTTATTATTATTTATTTATATGCTGCCCTTCTCCGAGGACTCAGGGCAGCTCACAACATATAAAAAAAATACAAAAACCAGTCCAATATTTAAAACAATCTATAAACCCCAAATTTAAAATCATACAGCCCTACTCACTCACACCACAATCATACTAATCATACTACCTGTATTCTCAAAATTGCCACAAAAGTGCCAGTGATTTTCTTACTTTTCCCTTCTTCTTTCTTTTTGAGAAAAAAATAAAATGCTTCCAGATGCAGCATGAACAATTTGCTAACCACTTGTGTGAGTCTTAAGCAGCATTAATTCTGCTGATTGCAAATCCTCCTCCTGAGCATCATCTTTGCTGGTGGAAGAATATTACTAGCATAAAATTTAAGCTGGCTTTAGAGTCAAGTGATTTGTAGAGCATTGCGAACAACACATAAAATTTAAAACACACACACAACACACATCCAGATTGGCCACGAGGTGCAAGATCACTTTAGAGCTTACTTAAAACAAAATGAGTCCACCAAGAGCATCTCAATGCAGTAGGTGAGAAAATACCATGGACAGCTCCTTACGGTACAAAAATTATTCACGCCACCAAGACACAAATTAATTACCTGTGTGGATACATATGCCTCATTTTATCTTTCTACCATGGGACACACTGGTAAGGTAGGGTAGCAGACAAATTGTTACAGGTGGTAGAATTACGACTGGTCATTATTGACCATTTGAAGATATGACATTCTAACACCCCCCAAAAGATACTTATGAATTATTTCTGAAGTTATGACAACCTGATTGTATCACATGATTGCATGTCAAATTCTTGGCAACCAGTCCACATTTATGGTTGTTTGCAGCATCCTGTAGTCAAACGACTGTGAATTATTACATTTTTTGCCCCAAACCAGCATTTACAATGGGTTTGTTTAAAACAAACGCCACCAAAAGATCATAAAATTGGACGAGTCACATGCAGTGTTCCCTCTAATTTTTTGGGGTGGGTGGGTGGGCGGAAAAGTATAGTGTCTGAGCGGCAGTCCCTTCGGGACTGGGCGGCACAGGAATAATAAATAAATAAATAAACAAACAAACAAATAAAAACCCCACCCTGTTTTGCCTCAGAGAATTTCAAAATAAAATACTGTACTGTGTGTCTATAACAGTGAACTCATAATAGGGCAACTCTATCAATATCAAAATGCCACTTAAATAGTTGAGCTAGTTTCAAACTAGATTTTGATTTTCTTTCTCTCTTCCTTACTCCCATTCTTTTTCTTTCTCTTTTCCTTCCTCTCTTTTTTCTATCTGTTTCTCTCTCTTCCTCTCTTCCTCTCTCTCTCCTTCCCTCTCACTCGTTCCCTCTCGGCTTCTGGGCAGGTTTGGAAAACTCTGAGTTGATGATGATTTTTAAGTGAGCGATTGCTCACTGCTCAGCTTAGAGGGAACTATGGTCACATGAGCAACCTGCTTTATGACTGTCAAAACACAACTGTAAGTGGCAGGCTCGATTACGGTGATAAGTTGAGGACTACCTCTATTTTTTTATATTTTTATATTTTTTTAATATTTTATTTTTAAATGCACCATACAAAAACTATAATCAAAACCAGATATAAACACATTCAAAGAAAGAGAAAAAAAAGGAAAAGAAAATACATAACAGACGAAAAATAAAAGGAATTTTAGAATTACAAAAATAAAATAAAATAACAATTGGCGAGATATTTGCTCTTTCCTTCCTTATTTTGTTTTATAAATTTACAATATGATATTCAAACTTGCGGATTACCATATTTATATTTTCACACTTACCTAAAGTAGTTATATTTCTTAATATAAAACAAAACGTTTTATCCTATCATTATTCATTTTAAAGTTATCGCAAAAGCATATCAGAAGAAGGGCAAAAAAAAAACCAGCTTTAAAGGTATAAAAACAGTGATATCAAAAGAATAGAACTAACAAACAATTCTAGTCTGTAAATATTATGGCATGTTTTATTTTTTTTTAAAGTATTTCTTTTCACCGCAGTTGAACAGGAGCGGCCCAGCAGTCTTTCTGCAATTACTGTAGGAAACCAGACAACTCCCAACAGGGCAGTACTTTTAATTTCACTCATTCACGGCTTCGGGCAATTGGAGTGCTGGAATGCATATGCCTGCCAGCTTAATTGCCAATATGTTTCTTTGGCTTCAATTAAACATCACTCCAGCCTTCAGAAGCAGACAGCCATGCCTAGTCTGCCACTCTGCCCATGGAACAGAAGAGACTTCTTCTGGTGGGAGATGGGATCAAATCCAGCCAGGATTTTTTTTTCTCCCTCCTTTTTCACAACTGATTTCATCACCATTGGCATCATCATTGGCAACCTTCCGTCTTGAAAGGCTATGGTATCGTGCTCTGGAAAAAGTTCCTAAAACAGTGTTTAGTGTGGCTGAAAAGGCCATTCCAAGAATGGCAAACCCTTCCACACTGCGGGCAGATAGCAATAGCAATAGCATTTAGACTTATATTTTATGTATTTATTTATTTATTAGATTTGTATGCCGCCCCTCTCCGTAGACTCGGGGCGGCTCACAACACAATAAAACAATTCATGACAAATCTAATAATTTAAAAACATTTTAAAAACCCCATTATTAAGCAGACATACATACAAACAAACCATACATAAATTGTATAGGCCCGGGGGAGATATCTCAATTCCTCCATGCCTGGCGGCAAAGGTGGGTTTTAAGGAGTTTACGAAAGGCAAGGAGGGTGGGGGCAGTTCTAATCTCCAGGGGGAGCTGGTTCCAGAGAGTCGAGGCCGCCAAAGAGAAGACTTTTCCCCAAACGACATTGTTTAGTTGACGGGACCCGGAGAAGGCCAACTCTGTGGGACCTAATTGGTCGCTGGGATTTGTGCGGCAGAAGGCGGTCCCGGATATACAGTGGTCCCCCGATTATCGCGAGGGTTCCGTTCCAGGACCCCTCGCAATGATCGGTTTTTCGTGAAGTAGTGGTGCGGAAGTAAAAACACCATCTGCGCATGCGCAGATGGTGTTTTTACTTCCGCCGCAGCAGCGAGGAGCCGAAGATTGGGGTTTCCCCGCCGCCCACGCAAACTCCTCGCTGCTGCCGTGCCCGCCGCTTGTCTTGTCCGCCCGCCGCTTGTCCGCCGCCTGCCTGCCTGCATGCCCGCCGCTCGCCCGCCCGCCCTTCGCCCGCCCACGCCGTTCGCTCGCGCTGCTTCCCAGCTGAGTCCTGAAGCCAGAAGGCAAAGGCGAACTTCCGCGTTTGGCTTCGGGACTCAGCTGGGAAGCGGCGCTGGGGTTTCCCCACCGCCCACGCAAACTCCTCGCTGCTGCTCGCCCGCCCTTCGCCCGCCCACGCCGTTCGCTCGCGCCGCTTCCCAGCTGAGTCCTGAAGCCAAACGCGGAAGTTCGCTTCAGGACTCAGCTGGGAAGCGGCGCGAGCGAACAGCGTGGGCAGGCGAAGGGCGGGCGCGCGGGCAGGCAGGCGGCGGACAAGCGGCGGGCGGACAAGACAAGCGGCGGGCGCGGCAGCAGCGGCAGCAGCGAGGAGTTTGCGTGGGCGGTGGGGAAACTCCTCGCTGATGCCCGCCGCTCGCCCTCCCGCCAGCAAGAGGGGGAAGACCCAGGGAAGCCGCCCAGCAGCTGATCTGCCCGGCGCCATCTACGCATGCGTGGCCATAGAAAAAAGGGTGCGCATGCGCAGATGGTGTTTTGACTTCCGGGTTGAAAAATCGCGATTTAGCCTTTCGCAATGATCGGGATCGCGAAACGCGGGGGATCACTGTATTCTGGTCCGATGCCATATACCGCTTCACAGTGCTTTACAGCCCTCTCTAAGAAGTTTACAGAATCAGCCTATTCCCCCAACAATTTGGATCCTCATTTTACCTACCTGGGAAGGATGGAAGGCTGAGTCAACCTTGAGCCAGTGGTGAGATTTGATCTGCCAAACTGCTGGCAGCTGGTAATCAGCAGAAGTAGCCTGCAGTACTGCACTCTAAACACTGTGCCACTGAGGCTCTGTTCTTTGCCCAGCCATTCTGTCCGTTGTCCAGCCCCCCGGATTTCACTGGTTCCAGGACTGCCTCTTTGCCTCGGCCTGCTGACCAAGTGCCTCCTTGAAATGGAGAAGGCCATGCTACATGGAGCCTGGGGGCCGTGAGTGATGAGGCTGTCTCCGGCCGAAACGAGATATGATTGGATTGGATGAATGTGTGTGAGTGTACATGGCGCCTTTTAAAATGTTTTAGTAAATTTTCATATTTTATAGTCATTAGATTTTGTATATATTGTTATATTCAATGTTGTATGCCGCCCTGAGTTGCCTCGAGAAGGGAGGCAAAGAAATCCAATACATACAAACATACATCTTTAGCCTCCAAGCTGAACGATCAGAGGCCAAGGTTTCCCAGATGTTAATGTCCATTCCTGAATCCGCCCATCATCCATTCTCACAACATGACCAAGCCAGCGAACACGTTGCTGTTTCAATAGTGTGTACATACTAGAAATTCCAGTACATTCCAAGACTGCGCTATTTGCAACTTTGTCATGCCAGGTGATGCCAGGGATATTTTGGAGACAACACATATGGAAGATATTCAACTTTCTCTCCTGCCACGCGTAAACATTCGTTGCAATATATAGTTATAGTTATAGTTTATTAGATCTGTATGCCGCCCCTCTCCGAAGACTCGGGGCGGCTCACAGCATAGCAATAATACAATACATTACAAATCTAACAATAAAAAATTAGATCCATTTAAAAGACATTAATAACATAATAAAACCCCTAGCTATGCAGTCACACACATTCAACCTAATCTATCATGCAGTAAGGCCAAAAATAAAATAAAAAGGGGGAAAGATGGCAATTATCCCCACGCCTGGTGACAAAAGTGGGTCTTGAGCATTTTATGGAAGGCGAGGAGGGTGGGGTCTATTCAAGTCTCTGGAGGGAGTTGATTCCAGAGGGGCGGGGCCGCCACAGAGAAGGATCTTCCCCTGGGTCCCGCCAGCTGACATTGTTTGGTCGACAGGACCCAGAGAAGGCCCACTCTGTGGGACCTAATCGGCCACTGGGATTCGTGCGGCAGGAGGCGGTCTCGGAGATATTCTGGTCCGATGCCATGTAGGGCTTTATAGGTCATAACCAACACTTTGAATTGTGACCGGAAACTGATCGGCAGCCACTGCAGGCTGCGGAGTGTTGGTGAAATGTCCAGGACACAAGGTCTATAAACCAGGATCTTTGTATGTTCTGTCAGCTTCTTATTAAGCCATACTCTCTTTGTGAGTCTAGAGTCACAACTGACTTCAACTCCCAAAATTCCCCAACCTCCCAGAATTCTGAGTGTTGGAAGTCTGCACATCTTCAAATGGCCAAGATGGAGAAACATTTTATTTGTACTTTAGAAACATGCTTTTTTCTCAAGTGGACTCCCCCATCACTCCATCCATTAAACAGAATACAAGCATCCAGGCTTAGTTTTTTCCTCTAGGACGTGTAACCCTTCCCTGGCACAGAGCTGAAAGGATTGGATACTGTAGCCTAGAGGTTAATTCTCTGCCTTACAAGGCAAAGGTTGCAGGTTCAAGTCCCAGGGAGGGTATGGCTAGCTGATGAGGCCAAAGTAAGGCCGAAATAGATCTATCCTAGTGTCCCTTAATTTTCAAATTCAGCCAAAAAAAAAAAGCCACCATGTGACATATATCTTGTCACGCTGTGAATTGACAGCCTCCAAAGACATTGAGAAACATCCAGTAGTTAGATAGTTAACTCTGTTTATTAATGTAGCTCCTCCTTTGTGATGTAACCTGTTTGCTCACATCCTCCTTCTTGGAGAAGAAGGCGGTCTCTAGCTTTAGAGAACCTCCATTACGCTTCATCTTCATTTACAATGTAGATGTGCCATTTTATGTCTCTTCAGACAAACTTTATTTTCTACTTTTCTAATAAAAGAAATTGTTCATTCGAACATGCTCTGTCTGTACTTTAATAACCATCACCTCCGGAAGGTCCTGTCTCAGTCCCGCAGGCTGAGCACCTTGCTTAAGGTAACGGTCCCTTCTAGAAATCCAACATATCTATATATCATCAACCAGAAAGCCGTGGACACCAGCCTATAAATTGCAGACATGAAATCACCAGAACCGGAAAAGAGCCGAGCTGAACCTTCGAGCTGTCCCACATTCAGTTCATTACGGCTCTTTGTTCCTCCGATACGGCGACACTCTCCAAACCTCCAGACTCCGGCTGCCAACGTGTACAATTTAGAGCCTTATCTCCACTTTCCCTGTGTCAGCCAAGTCCCTATTTATGGCAGCAAAAACAAGCCTCTCAGGTGGCAGAAGCCAGGTGTAGCTGAAAAGCACTAAATTGCTACTGTAATTATACTTTCCTACTGCAGGAGGCAAAAAAACCCAAAAAAGAGCTCATGCTGCTTTTTTCTAGAAAGTTATCTGAGACGCTTCCAGAAGACTCTCTGCAAACGGTTTGCATGCGTCCACTTGACCAGACCCCTTCCACAAACACAGAGATTTATTTCTCCCCCAATAGTGATCAGGGATTTCCCAGGAGGAGCCCTGCAAACCTGTGCTTGCTAGCAACGCCCGAGCTCCGTCCTCTCCCTTAACCGACAACTGAGAGCAATGAACGGCCTCTCACCTGGCCTTAGGGACTTCGAGCGGACTGCTGCCCAGTCTCGTGAAGTTCTCTGAATGATTGGAAGAAGAGGAGCTGGAGGATCTCGCGTCAACTGTGCCCTGGACGGGAAGCCTGTCTTCCGGTTGCTGCGTCCGGTTCCACAGGACAGCCTGAGGGGACGAGGCACAGTTTTTCCTCCTGCGAAGGGACAACGTTATTTATTTAGAAACATAGACAGCAGAAAACGACCTCATGGTCCATCTAGTCTGCCCTTATACTATTTCCTGTATTTCATCCTAGGGTGGATCTATGTTTATCCCAGGCGTGTTTAAATTCAGTGACTGTGGATTTACCAACCTCGTCTGCTGGAAGTTTGTTCCAAGGATCTACTACCCTTTCAGTAAAATAATATTTTCTCATGTTGCTTTTGATCTTTCCCCCAACTAACTTCAGATTGTGTCCCCTTGTTCTTGTGTTCACGTTCCTATTAAAAACACTTCCCTCCTGAACCTTATTTAACGCTTTAAAATATTTAATTATTAATTATTGTATTTGTATGCTGCCCATCCAATCATTAAATGACTCTGGGAGTCTTATCTTTAAAAAAAAAGCCATAAATATAAAATAATTAAAAATTTAGACTTGGTTTCCCTGAAATTGTCTGTAGATTTAAGTACCTAAGAAGGTGACTGGGAAGCAGGATAGAAAGTTAGAAGATTGACATCAGAAAAAGACCTCATGGTCCATCTAGTCTGCCCTTATACTATTTCCTGTATTTTATCTTAGGATGGATATATGTTTATCCCAGGCATGTTTAAATTCAGTTACTGTGAATTTACCAGCCTTGTCTGCTGGAAGTTTGTTCCAAGGATCTACTACTCTTTCAGTAAAATAATATTTTCTCACGTTGCTTCTGATCTTTCCCCCAACCAACCTCAGATTGTGAGGTTCTTGTGTTCACTTTCCTATTAAAACACTTCCCTCCTGAACCTTATTTGACCCTTTAACATATTTAAATGTTTCGATCATGTCCCCCCTTTTCCTTCTGTCCTCCAGACTATACAGATTGAGTTCATGAAGTCTTTCCTGATATGTTTTATGCTTAAGACCTTCCACCATTCTTGTAGCCCGTCTTTGGACCCGTTCAATTTTGTCAATATCTTTTTGTAGGTGAGGTCTCCAGAACTGACCACAGTATTCCAAATGTGGTCTCACCAGCACTCTATACAGCAGGATCACAATCTCCCTCTTTCTGCTTGTTATACCTCTAGCTATGCAGCCAAGCATTCTACTATTTGATGTCTAATCTTTACTCAGATGTCTTACTATACTCAGATGGGTCTGACTCTGCCTTTACACCAGTGGAGTTCCTAGGCAAGCCTTACACATTTTATAAATATTTATTTATTTATTTATTTATTTATTTATTTATTTATTTATTTGGTTGTTTGTTAGATTTTTATGTCGCCCTTCTCAAAGAGACTCATTACAACATAATGAAAAACAATATATATAATGAAATCTAATGTTTATTTAAAAATTATATTTATAAAATTATAAAAACCCCATATGCAGTCATTCCCATTCATTCAATTCAATCATTGACAACATTCACAACATCGGCCAGAGACAATCTGGTCTGCCATGGCCCCATGCCCGCCGGCAGAGGTAGGTCTTCAGGGCTTTACGAAAGAACAGGAGGGAGGGAGCGGTATGTATCTCCGGAGGGAGTTCGTTCCAGGGAGCTGGGGCCGCCACAGAGAAGGCTCTTCCCCTAGGCCCCGCCAGATGACATTATGTGGCCGACGGGACCTGGAGAAGGTCGATTCTATGGGACATAACCTGTCGCTGGGGTGCATGAGGCAGGTTTAACTTATAAAGTTAAGGTGTTATTCCTCCGGAGTTTGGAATTACAGTAATCCTTCACTACTTTGGGGTTCATCTTTTGCAGATTTGCTACTTCCCGGGTTTTCAAAGGGGGCTTAAATCCATTAAATCCATTGAAAATTTTAAATCCATTAAAAATTCATAAAATCCTTCTACACTACTACTGTATTCTATTAAAGAAGCTGGTATGATATCGCATGTAGTTCCAGCTGAGAAACATTATAGAATGACTGTTTAATGCAAAGGGTGGGTTTTAAAAGTCCACATACAGTACTTGTTAAATACATAAAACAATATCTTTCCTCTACTGCATGGAAATTCGTTTTTCACGGGTGGTCTTGGAACGCATCCCCCGTGAAAAATGAGGGATCACTTTATTTCCAAATGAAATCGGTTAAAGAACCCACCCACCCACCCGAAATTTAGTAATAGACTGGAAGCAACAAAATTAAAGTTAAAGAGTCTCGGTGGCACAGTGGTTAGTGCTGCAAGCTACTTCTGCTGATCACCGGCTGCCAGCAGTTTGGCAGATCAAATCTCAGCAGGCTCAAGGTTGACTCAGCCTTCCATCCTTCCAAGGTCGGTAAAATGAGGACCCAGATTGCTGGGGCCAATATATGCTGACTCTCTGTAAACCACTTAGAGAGGGCTGTAAAGCACTGTAAAGTGGTATATAGTGTTCGGAAACTCCAGATCGTGCAGAATGCAGCTGCTAGAGCAATCATGGGCTTTCCCAAAAATGCCCATGTCACACCAACACTCCACAGTCTGCATTGGTTGCCGATCAGTTTCCGGTCACAATTCAAAATGTTGGTTATGACCTATAAAGCCCTTCATGGCACCGGACCAGAATATCTCAGGGACCGCCTTCTGCCGCACGAATCCCAGCGACCGATTAGGTCCCTGACGACCGAGGTGGGTTTTAAGGAGCTTACGAAAGGCAAGGGAGGTGGGGGAAACTCTGATATCTGGGGAGAGTTGGTTCCAGAGGGTCGGGGCCGCCACAGAGAAGGCTCTTCCCCTGGGTCCCACCAAACGGCACTGTTTAGTCGACGGGACCCGGAGAAGGCCAACTCTGTGGGACCTAACTGGTTGCTGAGATTCGTGCGGCAGAAGACGGTCCCGGAGATATTCTGGTCCAATGCCATGAAGGGAAGTTGGAAGTTTGACAGCCCTGTCTTAGACCAACTTGAAAATGGGCTCTATCCATTCCACAGGGTCAACTTCCTTCCAGAGGCTCTAATCACTAAAACAACTTCAGGGATCTCTCTCTCCCTTTAGGGATCAACAATTCAACTAGACTTGCAATCAAGGAAGAACTGTCCTAACCAGCTTTGGGTGCTCAAGGGTTCTCAACCTGCCACAGCCTCCCTACCAAGATCCACATTGGTTTGCCTTCCTTTTTCCTCCACTCCCCATCCACCCACCCCTCAATTCCCGGATGCTTGCTAAGCAATTATTAGAAGTCTGGCTTCTTTACTACCCATGGCTGTGTATGTTAATACGGACTCTCCACAATCCCCGGGATTTCCTTGGAAAACCCTCAGCCATTCTTTCTCTAACACATGACAGCAGCACCCACCATAAGCTCTTTCCCTCTTCCCCACACCCATCTTCCTTGTGAGTGTGGCGGGTACCAGGCTGAGATTTAATGAAGTGCTCAGCTAGCGGCACTCAAGCAAGCCGCCAGAGATGACAAGCAATTAAAAGGAAAAAGCCTGTTCCAAACTGAACAGGGCCCATCTCCGAATTTGTGCAGCCATCCGAGTTCTGGTTAGAAGGGATGCTGAGGGAGAAAGACCTTTTAAAAATGGGTCTACTTGTATCCTGGCCATTTCCTTTTCTTCCCACCTCTTCGCAGCCCAACTTTAAGACATTTTCCCCACCCCTCCTTAATTTCATGACCACATGCAATGTGAGATGGACAGCGCAAGTACTGAAACCATTGTGAAGTGACATAGAAACATAGAAGACTGATGGCAGAAAAAGACCTCATGGTCCATCTAGTCTGCCCTTATACTATTTCCTGTATTTTATCTTAGGATGGATATATGTTTATCCCAGGCATCTTTAAATTCAGTTACTGTGGATTTACCAACCACGTCTTCTGGACGTTTGTTCCAAGCATCTACTACTCTTTCAGTAGAATAATATTTTCTCACATTACTTTTAATGTGAGAAAATATTATTTTACTGAAAGAGTAGAAGATGCTTGGACAGCTTCATTTTGTGACCACTTTCATATTCAGTGACAGCTTCATTTTTAATTGAGGCCTGTGACCTTTACCTCAGTTGGATAGTTTCCACCCTCAAAAAACAACAACCCCAACCCTTGTTCTATTTTCGTTTTAAGAATTTGATTCCAGCGCTTTTACTTTAAAGGGGGAAACATACAAAATAAAAATAACTCTATTCAAAAATGTCCTTTTGGTTGACAAATAATGATGATTTTTATCCATTTTTAAACCTTAGGTTTACCTCATGATAACAAGAACAAGGGGACACAATCTGAGGTTAGTTGGGGGAAAGATCAAAAGCAACATGAGAAAATATTATTTTACTGAAAGAGTAGTAGATCCTTGGAACAAACTTCCAGCAGACGTGGTAGATAAATCCACAGTAACTGAATTTAAACATGCCTGGGATAAACATATATCCATCCTAAGATAAAATACAGAAAATAGTATAAGGGCAGACTAGATGGACCATGGGGTCTTTTTCTGCCGTCAGACTTCTATGTTTCTATGTTTCTATCCCTAACCCAGGGGTGAAATTCAAAATTCTTCCGTAACTTACCGGTTCTGTGGGCATGGCTTGGTGGACGTATGAGGGGAAGGACAAAATCGCCATTCCCTTCCCACTCCTGGGGGAAAAATATTGCAAAATCCCCATTCTCTCCCCCACTCTGGAGCCAGCCAGAGGTGGCATTTGCCGGTTCTCCCAACTACTCAAAGTTTCCGCTATCGGTTCTCCAAAACCTGTCAGTGCCTGTCAGTGACCCGTGTTGCCATAAAGCAAACAATTAGGGGTCTGTTACACAGTGTTCCCTCTAATTTTTTTTGGGGGTGGGTGGAAAAGTATAGTGTCTGAGTGGCAGTCCCTTCAGGACTGGGTGGCACAGAAATAATAAATAAATAAACAAACAAACAAACAAACAAAAAACCCACCCTGTTTGCCTCAGAGAATTTCAAAATAAAATACTGTACTGTGTATTTTAACAGTGAGCTCATAATAGGGCAACTCTATCAATATCAAAATGCCACTTAAATAGTTGAGCTAGTTTCAAACTAGATTTTGATTTTCTTTCTCTCTTCCTTACTCCCATTCTTTTTCTTTCTCTTTTCCTTCCTCTCTTTTTTCTATCTGTTTCTCTCTCTTCCTCTCTTCCTCTCTCTCTCCTTCCCTCTCACTCTTTCCCTCTCGGCTTCTGGGCAGGTTTGGAAAACTCTGAGTTAATTATGATTTTTAAGTGAGCGATTGCTCACTGCTCAGCTTAGAGGGAACTATGGGTCTGTAGAGTGGGTCTGGGTGTTTAGGTCAGGCCAGGCTCTGGGTCTTTACAGTATTGGGTAGAACTGAGTTAATTATATAAGTTTGGCCCTCTAAAAACCATCCCAATTTCTCATGCAGCCCCATGGCAAAATTAATTGCCCACCCCTGCTCTAGAGGGCGAAAGGGCCTTCCCCAAGGCCGAAAATTAGCTGGCTAGCACACGCTTGCATGCTGGAGCTGACATAGAGCAATGTCTCACGTGCCCTCTGATATCGCTCTTCCTGCCACCTCATGGATCACCCTCATTGGTCTATAGCAGTGATGGTGAACCTTTTTTCCCCAGGGGTGCCAAATGGCCCGTTTCTCAACTTCTGGTGAGCCCGGTAGGCCCGTTTTTTGCCCTCCCCAGGCTCTAGAGGCTTCCTTGGAGCGGGCAACAATGCCCACCCCCATTCCCCCGGAGGCCCTCCCTAACCCTCCATGTGAGCTGAAAATCATCTGGCCGGTATGCACAGTTAGTTGGGGGAAAGATCAAAAGCAACATAAGAAAATATTGTTTTACTGAAAGAGTAGTAGATCCTTGGAACAAACTTCCAGCAGACGCGGTTGGTAAATCCACAGTAACTGAATTTAAACATGCCTGGGATAAACATAGATCCATCCTAAGATAAAAATACAGGAAATACACATCCCTTGGATTGGATATGCAGTACTCATGAGGATTTGGGGTGGGGGAAACGTAGAATAACTTCATTGTCACTTTGAATGTATATTAAAATGAAAAAATATAAAAATTAAAATATAAAATCCAATTTTGTTGGATCTATAGCTCTCATAGGGTCACCACTTCCAATATACACTACCCAAACATGACAAAATAAATAAATAAATTACATATGTTATATGACCCAGAGAAAAAGAGAAGAAAGAGAAAAAAAGTGTATGTATGATCATAGGCAGCACCAGGACTGCTCTACCTGGGCACAAAGTGATACAAAGACTTCTGCCATTTGGACAGTGAGCAGGCTTTGATGCATGTCAATCAAAGTCACCTCTGGTGCATGCGAGTATTCAGATGAGTCAATTTACCTACAGAGATTCCTCATGTTGACCTTACTTGTTATACTTTATATATCTTGGTAATGTTAACCACATGGGATTTTTTCTTAGTTTAAAGGTTAGATTTTTTTTGTTTAGAAAGTGATGTAGAATTTGATATGCAGTAGAATTGGTTGACTAATTGTTATTGTTGTTAGCCACCCTGAGTCTGCGGAGAGGGGCGGCATACAAATCCAATCAATCAATCAATCAATCAATCAATCAATCAATCAATCAAATAGATAAATAAATAGTATAAGGGCAGACTAGATGGATCATGAGGTCTTTTTCTGCCGTCAGTCTTCTATGTTTCTATATTGAAGCTGAGCTAGGGCAACGGCTTGTGTGCCAGCAGATATGGCTCCACGTGCCATCTGTGACACCCGTGCCATTGGTTCGCCATCACTGATCTATTGGACAGTGTTTCCCAACCTTGGCAACTTGAAGATATTTGGACTTCAACTCCCAGAATTCCCCAGTCAGCATTCGAGAATGCTGGCTGTGGAATTCTGGGAGTTGATGTCCCAATATCGTCAAGTTGCCAAGGTTGGGAAAGACTGCTATAGGACACAGGACAGACTGATAGCAAGGGCAGCCCTTTCTAGAATGCCCCTGCCAGGAACAGATTTGCATTTCTCCCCCACAGACACATACTTCATGTGCTTCAAGAGGCAAATTGTGACAACAGCAAGCTGAGAATTTACGGTTACCCTGAGGACTTCCGCTGGCTCCTCAGCGCGGCCCAGATTTAGCTCAGAATAATTGCACGGTAAAATATCATTAGTACACATGCTTGGGGAGAAGAAAGAAAAATGAAACGGAACAGGGAAAGCCTGCAGCAAAATTCTGGAATCCCCAGCCTCCTGCTATCACATGGTAGAGGACCAGCAGGCTTCTCTTAAAGGTCTCCAAAACTCAAGCCAAAGAAACGTGGGGGAACAGAACCCCCAAACGGAAGTGGCAAAATACATACTTCAGCTAGAAACATAGAAGATTGATGGCAGAAAAAGACCTCATGGTCCATCTAGTCTGCCCTTATACTATGTCCTGTATTTTATGTTAGGATGGATAGATGTTTATCCCAGGCATGTTTAAATTCAGTTACTGTGGATTTACCAACCACGTCTGCTGGAAGTTTGTTTGTTTGTTTGTATGCCGCCCCTTTCCGTAGACTCGGGGCGGCTCACAACACAATAAAACAGTTCATGACAAATCTAATAATTTACAATTTAAAATTTAAAATAGTTAAGAAACCCCATTTTTAAGCAGACATACCTACCAACATACCATACATAAATTATATAGGCCCGGGGGAGATATCTCAATTCCCCCATGCCTGACGACAAAGGTGGGTTTTGAGGAGTTTACGAAAGGCAAGGAGGGTAGGGGCAGTTCTAATCTCTGGGGGGAGCTGGTTCCAGAGACTCGGGGCCACCACAGAGAAGGCTCTTCCCCTGGGGCCTGCCAACCGACATTGTTTAGTTGACGGGACCCGGAGAAGGCCGACTCTGTGGGACCTAATCGGTCGCTGGGATTCGTGCAGCAGAATGCGGTCTCGGAGATATTCTGGTCCATGAAGGGCTTTATAGGTCATAACCAACACTTTGAATTGTGACCGAAAATTGATCGGCAACCAATGCAGACTGCGGAGTGTTGGTGTAACATGGGCATATCTAGGTAAGCCCATGACTGCTCTCGCAGCTGCATTCTGCACAATCTGAAGTTTCCGAACACTTTTCAAAGGTAGCCCCATGTAGAGAGCGTTACAGTAGACGAACCTCGAGGTGATAAGGGCATGAGTGACTGTGAGCAGTGACTCCCGGTCCAAATAGGGCCGCAACTGGTGAACCAGGCGAACCTGGGCAAACGCCCCCCTCCCCACAGCTGAAAGATGGTTCCAAGCATCTACTACTAGGTATACCACAGAACATTGTACAGTTGTGCTGTATATATTTTGCCTGGGCAAATGTTTGCAGATTGAAGAAGTTATTTCTGCACAGAACTACTGGGAAGCTGTTTCACCACGGCCGTGAGAACCTCAAGCTCAGCAGTGACTACCCTCACTGGCGTCCATCCTCCAAGGACAGTGAGGAGCCTCTGCCTGGACATCTGAGCATGCAACAGACCTGATTGCAAGACTATCAAATTAACGTGGAGGGAGGGAAGTGGGAGGGTTCAGGAGAACCATTTTTAGTCCCAAAGGTCCTCCAAGCCTTGAAGGAAGATTCGGGATCAAATGAAACAGGAGCCTCCTTGGGGAAAACCGAAGGGTGCCCCCGAGCATTGAATGATCGATTACCGTATTTTTCAGAGTATAAGACGCACCGGTGTATAAGACATACCTTAGATTTTGGGGAGGAAAAAAGGGAAAGAAATCTGCCTACTAGGGATTCATCTGACTATTGTCCTTAGTTTGGTCAGCTTCAGTACATTATTTTATCCCCGGGTTAGAGCTTTAACAAACCTTATTTGACGCGAGTAGCCATCGGAAAAAATCCCGCAAAGATTTAGGGCTGGAAAAAACCTTTTTCTGACAGAGTAGCAATGAAAAAGCCTGTAAGAGCCAGAACCTCATTAGGGCTGGGGGGGGGGGGGGGGCGGAAGTCCCCAAAAAGCTACATTTGTAGCCGGGAAGAAAAGTTGTTCCTTATGCTTAGAAAAATACGGTAGATCAGAGATCTTCAAACTTGGCAACTTTAAGACTTGTGAACTTCAACTCACAAAATTCCCTGGATCAGTTTGAAGAGCGTCCGGAAACTTCAGCTCGTGCAAAATGCAGCCGCGTGAGCAGCCTTGGGCCTTCCAAGAAATGTCCACATCTCACCATCACTCTGCGGACTGCATTGGCTACCAATCTGTTTCCGGACACAATTCAAAGTGTTGGTTATGACCTATAAAGCCCTACATGGTATAGGACCTGACTATCTCCGGGACCGCCTCCTGCCGCACGAATCCCAGCGACCGGTGAGGTCCCACAGATTTGCTCTCCTTAGGGTCCCGTCGACCAAACAATGTAGCATGCAGGTTTCCCACAGTAGAAAGTTTGCATATAGGTGCTGACCAAGAAGCTTGAGGTCCTGTTAGCATCAACTCCACAGCGTCGTAGGTGAAGCTCCCTGCTGCTCCTGGTGAGTTCTCCATCATAAGGGAAAAGTCACTGCTCAGGCTGGTGGTGCTGCCCCGGTCCCTCTGCTCTGTAACACACAAAAGCATCCAGAGTAGCAGTGAGCTGATAGGATGACGCCCATACCCTCCTGGACATGGATGGTTTTATTTATTTATTTATTAGATTTGTATGCCGCCCCTCTCCGTAGACTTGGGGCGGCTCACAGCATACAATAAAACAATTCATGACAAATCCAATAGATACCAGTTGCGGCCCTATCTGGACCGGGAGTCACTGATCACAATCACTCATGCCCTCATCACCTCGAGGCTCGACTACTGTAACGCTCTCTACATGGGGCTACCTTTGAAAAGTGTTCAGAAACTTCAGATCGTGCAGAATGCAGCTGCGAGAGCAATCATGGGCTTCCCCAGGCATGCCCATGTTACACCAACACTCCGCAGTCTGCATTGGTTGCCGACCAGTTTCCGGTCACAATTCAAAGTGTTGGTTATGACCTATAAAACCCTTCATGGTGTCGGACCAGAATATCTCCGGGACCGCCTTCTGCCGCACTAATCCCAGCGACCATTTAGGTCCCACAGAGTTGGCCTTCTCCGGGTCCCGTCGATTAAACAATGTCGTCTAGCGGGTTCCAGGGGAAGAGCCTTCTCTGTGGCAGCCCCGACTCCCTGGAACCAGCTCCCCCCGGAGATTAGAACTGCCCCCACCCTCCTTGCCTTCCGTAAACTCCTTAAAACTCAGCTCTGGCAGCAGCTCAGGTGCTCCATCCAGGTAGGAAATTCTGGGATGCGTGCGCAGCTGCATACCCCTGACATGTCCCCATATGAGATGTGGCTTCTGCACATGCGCAGCAAGCGAAATCTCGTGCAAGGACACACATGATAGCAAGATTTTGGCGACTTTGGCCGATCTTTTCCTTCTGTGCATGTGCAGAAGCAAAAATATCACCAAAACCTTGCTCCCACGCAAGTCCTTGCACGAGATTTCGCTTGCTGCACATGCACAAAAACCACATCTTGCGCCGCCGGGCATGTGCGTGCCCGCCAGGCACCTGCCCACCAGCAAGGACCTCAGAGGGTGCACCAGTAGAAGGTAAAGCGAGCAGCCCCTCACTGGTCCCCATTAACCCATTTACAAAGAGAAAAAGCCAAGCATGAATTCATAGATCACGGACAGAAATTACTCTCATACAGCCGACTATCTATATATATATATAGATGGCTCAATTTCTGCAGGTGGATATCTGGTTGCCAAAGATATCCTGGCTGTAATTTTTCTCAATAGCACCTGCAGCAAAATACAGTGGTACCTCTTCTTACGACCTCTACTTAATTTGTTCCGTGACCAGGTTCTTAAGTAGAAATGTTTGTAAGAAGAAGCAATTTTTCCCATAGGAATCAATGTAACAGCAAATAATGTGTGCGATTGGGGAAACCAGAGAGGGTGGAGGCTCTGTTTCCTCCCAGGAGATTCCTAGAGAGGCCCCACGGAGGCTTCTCCCTGCCTTTTTCAGCCCTGTTTCCTCCCAGGAGATTCCTAGAGAGGCCCCACGGAGGCTTCTCCCTGCCTTTTCTGGCCCTGTTTATCCCTGGAGATTCCTAGAGAGGTCCCACGGAGGCTTCTCCCTGCCTTTTCCAGCCCTGTTTCCTCCCAGGAGATTCCTAGAGAGGCCCCACGGAGGCTTCTCCCTGCCTTTTTCAGCCCTGTTTCCGCCCAGGAGATTCCTAGAGAGGCCCCACGGAGGCTTCTCCCTGCCTTTTCCAGCCCTGTTTCCTCCCAGGAGATTCCTAGAGAGGCCCCACGGAGGCTTCTCCCTGCCTTTTCCAGCCCTGTTTCCTCCCAGGAGATTCCTAGAGAGGCCCCACGGAGGCTTCTCCCTGCCTTTTCCAGCCCTGTTTCCTCCCAGGAGATTCCTAGAGAGGCCCCACGGAGGCTTCTCCCTGCCTTTTCCAGCCCTGTTTCCTCCCAGGAGATTCCTAGAGAGGCCCCACGGAGGCTTCTCCCTGCCTTTTCCGGCCCTGTTTCCTCCCAGGAGATTCCTAGAGAGGCCCCACGGAGGCTTCTCCCTGCCTTTTCCGGCCCTGTTTCCTCCCAGGAGATTCCTAGAGAGGCCCCACGGAGGCTTCTCCCTGCCTTTTCCGGTTAGTTTCCGAGGTTCAGGTTTGCCTCTTGAGAAAAGGCAAAAAAATCTTGAACACCCGGTTCTTATCTAGAAAAGTTCGTAAGTAGAGGTGTTCTTAGGTGGAGGTACCACTGTACAAAAATATACAATGGAGGATTAAGGTTTTTTTTAAAACAAACCTTAATCCTCCATTGTACATTTTTAAAAACAAGCAAACAAACAAACTTTAGAAGCAAGCTTGAAGGGTAGGTGGGCAATTGCCCTAAAAAAAATCAGAGTTGTATGGCTTTGGGGAAGGGGGGGGGAGGAAAGGTAGATGTGAGATTTCAACAGCATAAATGGAAAACAAATGTGTTTTGCATAACTTGTGTTCCTGTATATCAATTAGAATATTCATGACCAAGTTATGGCTATTTTGTGTGCATAGAAATTGGCTTTTCTTTGCCAGAGTATACAATATCCTAAATTTGGATTGTCCAGAAATAGACTTTTTTTTTTTACAAGTGGTTAAAAAAGAAAGCAAGCAGAATTAAAAGGACTCCTACGCTATTTATTTTAATTGCTGGTTGGGAGATAGTCAAGATGACAGCTAAGTGATGTGTTTCAAAATCGAGTCGTGCCATCTGCGGAACTGAGCACAAGGCTTCTCCAGAAAAGAGACCATGTCATTGTCAGCGGACACGATTTGCCAACTAGTGCTGGCTGGAGATGGCAAGACCAAAGTGGTTGGCTGGGGACAGTCTATTGCCAAGACGAGCAGCACGGATCCTCTCCCCCTTTCCAGAGGCAGCTAGAAATAGAAGCAGGCGTTGGAAAAGCCAGTGGCCAGAAGGCGCCCATGACCCTGTCCTGCACAACCGAAACTGTTCAATAAACACATTTTGGACAGGAGAGGCACACTGACATTCTTATTTTATTTATTTTATTTTTATTTATTTATTTATTTACTTGTCAGACATAGAAACATAGAAGACCGACGGCAGAAAAAGACCTCATGGTCCATCTAGTCTGCCCTTATACTATTTTCTGTATTTTAGCTTAGGGTGGATATATGTTTATCCCAGGCATGTTTAAATTCAGTTACTGTGGATTTATCTACCACGTCTGCTGGAAGTTTGTTCCAAGGATCTACTACTCTTTCAGTGAAATAATATTTTCTCACGTTGCTTTTGATCTTTCCCCCAACTAACTTCAGATTGTGTCCCCTTGTTCTTGTGTTCACTTTCTTATTAAAAACACTTCCCTCCTGGACCTTATTTAACCCTTTGACATATTTAAATGTTTCGATCATGTCCCCCCTTTCCCTTCTGTCCTCCAGACTATACAGATTGAGTTCATTAAGTCTTTCCTGATACGTTTTATGCTTAAGACCTTCCACCATTCTTGTAGCCCGTCTTTGGACCCGTTCAATTTTGTCAATATCTTTTGCCCAGACAATTATAGGATGGTAATTTGTACAAATAAACATTAGATAGGTAATGATAAAAAGTAACTATAGAAGACAATAGAAGGACAGGGACGGAAGGCACAATGGTGCGGTTATGCACGCCCCTTACAGACCTCTTAGAAAGGGGGTGAGGACGACTGTAGACAGTCTAAGGTTAAAGGTTTTGGGGTTGGGAATAGAAACCACAGAGTCAGGTAATGCATTCCAGGCGCTGATTACACTATTTCTGAAGTTGGATTTTTTGTGCAGTCTAGTTTGGAGTGGTGGACATTGAGTTTAAATCAATTGCATGCTCGTGTGTTGTTGCGGTTGAAGGTGAAGAAGTCGTTAACAGGTAAGACATTTTGGTATATGATTTTATGAAGTTAAGATATTGGAAGGCACACTGACTTATTATCCCATTCCACTCTCATTGGAAGTCCCCGTCTGGCTCCTGCAGTTTTCCCAGGGATTATCTTCACATATCCCCAAAGGGACGGATATGGGACAATGGTGTATGTGTGTGTGTGTGTGTGTGTGTGTTGAACAATTGTAGTTTCGGAAACGCAAACTGGATGTTTGCCACATTGTATAGCAGGGTAACACCTTCCAGACAAAGTAATGAGAGACTGGGGATTTTAAAAGCTCAATAGCAAACCCCATTAATCCTCCAAGGTGTAAATTTGACCCTCCGTTGAAACAGACTATCACTGAAATCCCTATTGAAAATGCAACTGTGTTATCCTTCTTGCATTTACTGATGTTCAGAGAAATGTATCAGTATTATCTAGCCCAGTGATGGCGAATCTATGGCATGGGTGCCACAGGTGGCACGTGGAGATATATTTGCTGGCACGTGAGCTGTTGCCCTAGCTCAGCTCCAATGTGCATATGTGTGCGGTGGTCAGCTGGTTTTTGGCTCGCACAGAGCCTCTGGGAGGGCATTTTTGGCTTCCAGAGAACCTCCAGGGGGATGGGGCAGGACGTTTTTACCCTCCCCTGGTGTTTTTTTTTCAAAAACGAAGCAGTGGAAGTGATGTGCCGGTGCCTGGAGGCTGTTGGGGCCTGGATGGGTGTCAACAAACTCAAAGTCAACCCAGACAAGACGGAGTGGCTGTGGGTCTTGCCTCCCAAGGACAATTCCATCTGTCCGTCCATTACCCTGGGGGGGGGGGGGAAACTATTGACCCCCTCAGAGAGGGTTCGCAACTTCGGCATCCTCCTCGATCCGCAGCTGACGTTGGAACATCATCTTTCGGCTGTGGTGAGAAGGGCGTTTGCCCAGGTTCGCCTGGTGCACCAGTTGCGGCCCTATTTGGACAGGGAGTCATTGCTCACAGTCACTCATGCCCTTATCACCTCGAGGTTCAATTACTGCAATGCTCTCTACATGGGGCTACCTCTGAAAAGTGTTCGGAAACTTCAGATCGTGCAGAATGCGGCTGCGAGAGCCATCGTGGGGCTTCCTAGATTCGCCCACATTTCTGCAACACTCCGAGGCCTGCATTGGCTGCCGATCAGTTTCCGGTCACAATTCAAAGTGTTGGTTATTACCTTTAAAGCCCTGCATGGCATTGGACCAGAGTACCTCCGGAACTGCCTGCTACCGCACGAATCCCAGCAACCGATAAGGTCCCACAGAGTTGGCTTTCTCCGGGTCCTGACGACCAAACAATGTCGTCTGGCGGGCCCCAGGGGAAGAGCCTTCTCTGTGGCAGCCCCGGCCCTCTTGAATCAACTCCCCCCGGAGATTAGAACTGCCCCCACCCTCCTTGTCTTTCGTAAGCTACTTAAGACCCATCTATACCGCCAGGCATGGGGGAGTTGAGACACCTTTCCCCCAGGCTTTTTTATATTTATGTTTGGGTATGTATATGTTGTTTGCTTTTTTAAATATGATAGTGTTTTATGTGCTTTTTAATATGAGATTTGTTTTCGCTGGAATATTGCTTTTATTATTGTTGTGAGTCGCCCCGAGTCTTCGGAGAGGGGCAGCATACAAATCTAACAAATTGAATTGAATTTTTACCTTCCCCCAGCTCCCAGGAGCTCTCTGCATGCCTGCAAACCCCCCTGCCCACCCCATTTTTTTAAAAAAAAATGGGTGGAAAAACAGGCCCATTTTTGCAAAAAAACGGGGCACATAGAGGGTTTGGGAAACCACGGAGGACAAAAACTTATTTTCTTACTTACGTCTTTGGAATCTCGGTGTGTCTTATACACCTGTGCGTCTTATAGTCCAAAAAATTCCTAATTTCCACTAAATAAAGCCCTGGAGGAAATTCTACTCGGCATTCTGTTGTGTCACTGACTGATTGGTGTATGCTGCTGCCTTCCCACCAATGAATGTTTTTTAAATAAATAAATAAATAGTTATTGTCTCAAAAGCTGAGAAAATGAGAGTCCTAGCTCAGATTAAGGAGCCTTGTGTAAAGACAGAAAGAGAAACTCACTTAGCATACAGATTTCTTCCAGAGTGAATCCAGGCGGCAGGCTCTTCCTTCTGGGACAGAAAGGAAAAAAAATGTTAGGAAATGGGAAGGACACAATCAAACACTACAACACTATAAGAGATAGGAAAAAAACCCAGAATTCTATTTGTTAGGCATAACTAAGCAGAAATATAAAAAAGATATTTTCTTTTTAGTTGTACATATTTTAACAGCGGCCAGGATAGTTTAATAGAAACATAGAAACATAGAAGACTGACGGCAGAAAAAGACCTCATGGTCCATCTAGTCTGCCCTTATACTATTTCCTGTATTTTATCTTACAATGGATATATGTTTATCCCAGGCATGTTTAAATTCAGTTACTGTGGATTTACCAACCACGTCTGCTGGAAGTTTGTTCCAAGGTTCTACTACTCTTTCAGTAAAATAATATTTCCTCATGTTGCCTTTGATCTTTCCCCAAACTAACTTCAGATTGTGTCCCCTTGTTCTTGTGTTCACTTTCTCATTAAAAACACTTCCCTCCTGGACCTTATTTAACCCTTTAACATATTTAAATGTTTCGATCATGTCCTCCCTTTTCCTTCTGTCCTCCAGACTATACAGATTGAGTTCATGAAGTCTTTCCTGGTAAGTTTTATGCTTAAGACCTTCCACCATTCTTGTAGCCCGCCTTTGGACCCATACAATTTTGTCAATATCTTTTGCCCAGACAATTATAGGATGGTAATTTGTACAAATAAACATTAGATAGGTAATGATAAAAAGTAACGATAGAAGACAATAGAAGGACAGGGACAGAAGGCACAGGGGTGCGCTTATGCAGACCTCTTAGAAAGGGGGTGAGGACGACTGTAGACAGTCTAAGGTTAAAGGGTTTGGGATTGGGAGTAGAAACCACAGAGTCAGGTGTCCCCTTGTTCTTGTGTTCACTTTCCTATTAAAAACACTTCCCTCCTGAACCCTATTTTACCCTTTAACATATTTAAATGTTTCGATCATGTCATGTTTACGCACAAAATTGGAAGGGGGAAAGTATCCCCAAAAAAGAAGATGTAGTTTAAAAAAAATTGGATTGTGCAGAGATGGATATGATGACAAGAAGGCTGAATGACCAAGAAGAATCTGAATTTTATATTATTTGGAATAAAGTCTATAAGTGGATAGATAAAAATAAAAAATAAAATGTTATGAGAAATGTATGAATATATTAAAATGACTTTAGAATTTTTCTCTTTTTATTAACTTAATTTTATGTTTATTAGAATGTATAAACAAAATTCTTCTTTTCATCTAGATTAATATGTTGATTTAATGAATGAAGAATATATTCTTTTTCTGTATTAAAAATTAACTTCTAAGAAGAGAGGGGCAATTGTAACCCCTACTACATGTTTAAATGTTTGTATGTCTGTGTGTTCCTTTTTATGAAAAAATCAATAAAGTTTATATGATTAAAAAAAAACAACTCCACAACCTACAGCAGAAAAGATATGTAAACAGCAGAGTTGAACCGTTGGGTTCTTTGGGACTCTCATGGCTTGCGTTATATCTTATGTTTTTATTACTCAGCTAAATAACACCAGTGTAAGGAAGATTGGGTCTTTGCCCGGTAATGAAAGTTGCCTTGGTGTTGGCTACCCAAGATGGGACTAGAACTCACAGTCTCCTGGGTTTCTAGCCTGGTGCTTAACCACTAGACCAAACTGGGGCACGCAACCTACTGTTTTGAAACACCTTCAACTATAACTCCCACAGTCTCTAAGCAAAGACTGCACCATCTGGGGATTATGGCATCAATAGTCTAAAACCGTGATGGTGAACCTATGGCATGTGTGCCACAGGTGGCACGGATAGCCATATCAGAGGGCATGTGAGCTGTTGCCCTATATCAGCTCCAGCATGTATGTGTGTGCACATTAGCCAGCTGACTCTCAGCCTCGAGGAAGGCCACTTTGCCCTCTGGAGGCTTCAGGGAAGCTTCTTGATGATACCCAGCTGTATATCTCCACCCCATGTCCAGTTAACGAAGCAGTGGAAGAGATGTGTCGGTGCCTGGAGGCTATCGGGGTCTGGATGGGTGTCAACAGACTCAAACTCAACCCTGATAAGACGGAGTGGCTGTGGGTTCTGCCTCCCAAGGACAATTCCATCTGTCCGTCCATTACCCTGGGGGGGGGGGGGAGAATTACTGACACCTCCACAGAGAGGATCCTCCTCGATCCACAGCTAACATTGGAACATCATCTTTTGTCTATGGCGAGGGGGTTGTTTGCCCAGGTTCGGCTGGTGCACCAGTTGCGGCCCTATCTGGACCGGGAGTCACTGCTCACAGTCACTCATGCCCTCATCACCTCGAGGTTCGACTACTGTAATTCTCTCTACATGGGGCTACCTTTGAAAAGTGTTCGGAAACTTCAGATCGTGCAGAATGCAGCTGCGAGAGCAATCATGGGCTTCCCCAGGTATGCCCATGTCACACCAACATTCCGCAGTCTGCACTGGTTGCCGATCAGTTTCCGGTCACAATTCAAAGTGATGGTTATGACCTATAAAGCCCTTCATGGCACCGAACTAGAATATCTATAGGACCGCCTTCTGCCGCATGAATCCCAGCGACCGGTTAAGTCCCACAGAGTTGGCCTTCTCTGGGCCCCATTGACGAAACAATGTTGTCTGGCGGGACCCAGGGGAAGAGCCTTCTCTGTGGTGGCCCTGAACCTCTGGAATCGATTCCCCCTGGAGATCAGGATTGCCCCCACCCTCCTTGCCTTTCACAAACTCCTTAAAAACCCACGTCCGCCATCAGGCATGGGGCAATTGATTCTCTTGGGCCATTCCGTTTTTATGCATGGTTTGTCTGGGATGTATGATTGTTTTTATATTAAGGGTTTTAAACTGTTTTTAATCATGGGATTTGTACTGTGTTTTATTGTTGTGAGCCGCTCCGAGTCTCCAGAGAGGGGCAGCATACAAATCTAATCAATCAATCAATCATTCCGTCCATCCATCCATCCATCCATCCGAGCAATTCTTAAAGTTCGAGATCAGATTGCCTAACTTCAGGAAGTGTCATTAAAATGGGATTGCTATACTAAACTCAGCCGATAGATTAACCGAACTCAAGTCATTTATTTATTTATTTTTATTTTATTTATTTTTATTAGATTTGTATGCCGCCCCTCTCCGTAGACTCGGGGCGGCTCACAACAATAACAAGAACAATGTAAAAACAAATCTAATAATTTAAAAAACACTAAAAACGCCATTATTAAAAGCAAACACACACACAAACATTCCATGTATAAACTGTATAGGCCCGGGGGAGATGTGTCAGTTCCCCCATGCCTGACGGCAGAGATGGGTCTTAAGAACTTTACGAAAGGCAAGGAGGGTGGGGGCAGTTCTAATCTCCGGGGGGAGCTGGTTCCAGAGGGTCGGGGACGCCACAGAGAAGGCTGTTCTCCTGGGTCCCGCCAAACGACATTGTTTAGTCGACGGGACCTGGAGAAGGCCAACTCTGTGGGACCTAATTGGTCGCTGGGATTCGTGCGGCAGAAGGCGGTCCCGGAGGTATTCTGGTCCGATGTCATGAAGGGCTTTATAGGTCATAACCAACACTTTGAATTGTGACCGGAAATTGATCGGCAAGCAATGCAGACTGCGGAGTGTTGGTGTGACATGGGCATATCTTGGAAAGCCCATGATTGCTCTCGCAGCTGCATTCTGCATGATCTGAAGTTTCCGAACACTTTTCAAAGGTAGCCCCGTGTAGAGAGCTCCCCCACCCCCTCCGACCCCAATGTAGGCCTCTAGAAATAGCTCCAAAACCAAATGGTATGGCCCCATTTGTGCGGGTTTCTGAATGCAAAAATCAATTAAAATGAACTGGGCCAGGACACCAGGGTTTCTATTTTCTAGCAGAAAGGAAACGTGCGCAACAAATAATATTTCTCAGTTCTTCCTGCCTACCTCAGAGGGTGGCGGTTGCAGACACAAATTCTTACCTCAGCTGCTTAGCGGCGGAAAACTCCTCAGAGGTTATGTGCTTCAGAAAATCGAAGCAGAAAAAGAAAATCTAGAGGCGAAATAAAGAGGAGTAAAAGAGAGGTCAATCGCCATAGGCAGGTAGTCCTCGATTTATTTATTAACTATTTATTTATTTCGCAATAAAAGTATAATACAAAATTTTAAATTTCCCCAATACAGTGATTATTAGATTTGTTTATACTGTACATAGCCTGGAGGACAGAAGGAAAAGGGGGGACATGATCGAAACATTTAAATATGTTAAAGGGTTAAATAAGGTCCAGGAGGGAAGTGTTTTTAATAGGAAAGTGAACACAACAACAAGAGGGCACAATCTGAAGTTAGTTGGGGGAAAGATCAGAAGCAACGTGAGAAAATATTATTTCACTGAAAGAGTAGTAGATCCTTGGAACAAACTTCAAGCAGACGTGGTTGGTAAACCCACAGTAACTGAATTTAAACATGCCTGGGATAAACATATATCCATTATAAGATAAAATACAGGAAATAGTATAAGGGCAGACTAGATGGACCATGAGGTCTTTTTCTGCCATCAGACTTCTATGTTTCTACATAGTAACAGCACTAAAAAAATGTATCCCAATAAAACAGACAACCAACACTGATACATAGTAACGGCTGTCCCCAAGCCTGCACACATAGGTGTGTTTGGAGCTCTTTTCAAAAGTCTAGGAGAATGGGGGCACTACGAATCTGTCGGGGGAGTTGATTCCAGAGGACCGGGGCCGTGACGGAGAAGGCTCTCCCCTGTGGCCCCGCCAGCAGTGAAGAGCTACATTTTTTTTTACTACCACTGAGGGCGTGGCTTATTTTGTGGGTGTGGCTTGTCGGCCATGTGACCAGGTGGGAGTGGCTTGATGATCACGTGATGGGGATGGCATGTGACTGACTTGAAGGTGGCCAACGTGACGTCACTCACGTCAAAGGTTTGGGTTAGAGTTAGGGTGCCTGGCCTCTCCTCGCCTCAAAGAGATAAAATGTCCCTATCTATTTACTATTAGTGAACATCCAAAATATACTATTTAATTCTATACTAATACTATTTAATATATGCCACAGGCACACAAAAATATACATTATCTACTATATAAACTGTATGTGTACGTACACACACACATAGGCACTCACAGCTCTTCTAAAATTATACACATTCAACATTTACTGCGATAGGAAAAACATACCCAGAGCCCAGAAGGAAAAAACATTTTTTTAAAAAAATCAAAAATTTTCTACTGGTTCTGCATACCTGACCATACCCATAGGAGCCCATCATTGCCTGCCAGACTTATGACTGCAAATGACTGCCCAAAATTTATGCTGCTAAGCGAGACAGACGTTTTCTCTCATTTTACAACCTTTCCTGCCAATTAATAAGTGAATCACTGCAGTTATTAATAATACCAAATCTAGATTCTCCATTGATTTTGCTTTGTCAGAAAGGCATAAAAAGAGATTCCATGACCTCCAAGACCCTGCAACCATCACAAATATATGCCAGTTGCCGAGCGTATGGATTCTGATCATGCAACTGTCATCAATGTGAAAAATGATCACTTTTTCCCAGTGCCTTTCTAACTCTAAACAGCCACTATCACTAAACAATGTTGTCTGGCGGGACCCAGGGGAAGAGCCTTCTCTGTGGCGGCCCCGGCCCTCTAGAACCAACTCCCCCCAGAGATTAGGACTGTCCCCACCCTCCTTGTCCTACCCTCAGGTGCTTTGGAGAATAGGTTGACTTCAGTAGTTTAACAGATGGATCGTTAGAGATACAGTCATTGGTATAGATAAGGGTAGTGGAGAAAGCACAAAGCCTTGGAAGGCCCCTGTGCTAATTGTATAATAAAGAACGGTTGCAGGAACTAGGTAGGTCTACTTTAATGAAAAGAAGGACCAGAGGAGACATGATAGCAGTGTTAGATAGTGACGTTAGATAGTGTTAGGTAGAGTTAGTGATGATAGACAGTGTTCCAATATCTCAGAGGCTGCCACAAAGAAGAATGAATCAAACTATTCTCCAAAGCACCGGAGGGTAGGACAAGAAGCAATGAACAAGGAGAGAAGTAACTTAGAACTAAGGAGAAATTTCCTGGCAGTTAAAACAATTAATCAATGGAACAACTTGCAACCGCTTAAATATTGGAACTAGGTGCCCTTCTAAATTAAATTATGAATCCCTTGGAGCACCCTAACAGCCGGGGTGGCACAGTGGTTAGAGTGCAGCACTGCTAGCTGTAGTTCAGCAGTTCAAATCTCACCACCAGCTCAAAGTGGATTCAACCTTCCATCCTTCCCAGGTGGGTAAAATGAGGACCCAGATTGTTGGGGCCAATAGGCTGATTCTGTAAACTGCTTAGAGAGGGCTATAAAAGCACTATGAAGCGGTATATAAGTTTCAATACTACAGCGATCCCCCGAGTTTCGCGATCTCGATTTTTGCGAAACGCTATATCGCGATTTTCCCACCCGATGACGTCACTCTCTTCCTTTCTCATCTTTCTTTCTCTCTCTCTTTCTCTATCTTGCTTCTTCCTCTCTCACACTCTCTTCCTCCCTCTCTCATCTCTTTCTTTCCTTCTCTCTCTTTCTCTATCTCTCCCCCTCTTGCTCTCGAGCGGCAAGCGAGCAGCCGGGCGGGCGGGTGAACGGGCAAGCGGAGCGGCCGGGCGGGCAGGTGAACGGGCAAGCGATCAGCCGGGCGGGCGGGTGAACGGGCAAGCGAGCGGCCGGGTGAACGGGCAAGTGAGCAGCCGGGTGGGCGGGGCGAACGGGCAAGCGGAGCGGCCGGGCGGGCGGGTGAACGGGCAAGCGAGCAGCCGGGCGGGTGGGTAAACGGGCAAGCGGCAAGCGATCTTGGGGTTTCCCCTTTGCCTGGGCGGCGGGAAGACCCAGGGAAGGTTCCTTCGGCCGCCCAACAGCTGATCTGCTCCGCAGCGCGGCAGCAGCAAGGAGCCGAAGATGGGGTTTCCCCGTTGCCTGGGCAACGGGGAAACCCCATCTTCTGCTCCTCGCTGCTGCCGCGCTGCGGAGCAGATCAGCTGTTGGGTGGCCGAAGGAACCTTCCCTGGGTCTTCCCTGCCGCCCACACGCAAACTCCACCATCTGCGCATGTGCGGCCATGGAAAAAGGGGCGCGCATGCGCAGATGGTGTTTTTACTTCCGCACCACTATATCCCGAAAAATCGATTATCGCGAGGGGTCTCGCGATAATCGGGGGATCACTGTATTGCTGCTTATGAGGGCTGTATTCTAAATGAATCTGGAGGTTACAAGGTCAGTGGTCGCTTTAGAACATTCACTTGCTCAATCTCAGTATTAATCACAGCAAAGGAGGGGGGCGGGGAGGGAAGTGTTAAATGTCTCATTAAAAAAAAAACCAACTACCCAACCGCCAGCGTGACTGTAGCAGAAGGCAAAATTAGAGAGGGCCCAGATGGGCAAGCCAAGTCTACTGTGACACTTGTGCCAGAGGCAGTTTGTTTTTCTCTCTCTCCCCTAATCCCACTTGCAAGACTGGAACAGAAGGGACCACAGGCCGGACTGTGGCATGAAATCACACAGACAATCACGTTCTGCCTGTGCCCTGTTTAGTAAGCTGAGATGTGTTCAAAGGGAAGGCGCAGGGTGTGAGGAGGATAACAATATCTGTTTGGGATGTTCAGAAGCCCTACATGGCATCGGGCCAGGTTGCCTGCGGGACCGCCTTCTACCGTATGAGTCCCAGCAACCGGTTAGGTCCCAAAGAGTCGGCCTTCTCCAGGTTCCGTCAACTAGACAATGTCGCTTGGCGGAGCCTAGGGGAAGAGTCTTCTCTGTGGGGGGCCCAGCCCTCTGGAATCAGCTCCCCCCCCCTAGAGATTCGCACCCACCCTCCTCGCCTTCCACAAGAGTCTCAAGACTCATAGAAACATAGAAGACTGACGGCAGAAAAAGACCTCATGGTCCATCTAGTCTGCCCTTATACTATTTCTTGTATTTTATCTTGGGATGTATCTATATTTATCCCAGGCATGTTTAAATTCAGTTACTGTGGATTTACCAACCACGTCTGCTGGAAGTTTGTTCCAAGGATCTACTACTCTTTCAGTAAAATAATATTTTCTCATGTTGCTTTTGATCTTTCCCCCAACTAACTTCAGATTTTGTCCCCTTGTTCTTGTGTTCACTTTCTCATTAAAAACACTTCCCTCCTGGACCTTATTTAACCCTTTGACATATTTAAATGTTTCGATCATGTCCCCCCTTTTCCTTCTGTCCTCCAGACTATACAGATTGAGTTCATTAAGTCTTTCCTGATACGTTTTATGCTTAAGACCTTACACCGTTCTTGTAGCCCGTCTTTGGACCCATTCAATTTTGTCAATATCTTTTTGTAGGTGAGGTCTCCAAAACTGAACACTTCATCTTCTCTGCACTCTTTCTAGACTCTCAACATCCTTTTCACATCGTGGTGACCAAAACTGAATGCAGCATTCCAAGTGTGGCCTCACCAAGGCCTTAACACTTCACGTGATCTGATTCTATCCCACTGTTAATGTAGCCTAGAATTGTGTTGGCTTTTTTTGGCAGCTGTGTTGGCTTTTTTTTGGGCATATATTTGAGCTTCTCTCTAATCAGTCAATCAGCAAAAGATTGGGAAATACTAAAAAAGCATCTTTAATGTGATATGGACACTGCATGATTTCTAGATTGCACTTACTTCCTCTCCTTTGCTGAGCCGATCCACTAACATGTGCCTGTAGGAGGAAGAAGAGAGTTTGGTGTTGACCAAGCACGTTCCAAGCGGCTGTGAAGACAGGTCCACCACATCTACTTAGACCAGTGTTTTTCAACCAGTGTGCCGTGAGACATGGTCAGGTGTGCCGCGAAGCTCAGAGAAAGAAAGAAAGCAAGAGAGAGAGAAAGAAAGAGAAAGAGTACAAGAGAGAGAGAAAGAAAGCAAGAGAGAGAGAAAGAGAACAAGAGAAAGAAAGCAAGAGAGAGAGAAACAGAGGGAAAGAAAGCAAGATAAAGAGAGGGAGGGAAGGAGAGAGAGAGAAAGACATAGAGGGAGGTAGGGAGGGAGAGAGAAAGAGAGCAAAAAAGAGAGGAAGGAAGGAAGAGAAAGAAAGAGGGATGGAGAAAGAAAGAGAACAAGAGAGAGAGAAAGAAAGCAAGAGAGAAAGAGAAAAAGAGAAAGAAAGCAAGAGAGAGAGAAAGAGAGGGAAAGAAAGCAAGAGAAAGAGAGGGAGGGAAGGAGAGAGAGAGAAAGACATAGAGGGAGGGAGGGAGAGAGAAAGAGAGCAAAAAAGAGAGGAAGGAAGGAAGAGAAAGAAAGAGGGGTGGAGAGAAAGAAAGAGGGAGGGAGAGAAAGAGGGAGAGAGAAATAGAGCGAAAGGGAGGAAGAGAGAGAATTTTTTTGCCCCGCTCAATGTGCCCCAGGGTTTCGTAAATGTAAAAAATGTGCCGCGGCTCAAAAAAGGTTGAAAAATCACTGACTTAGACTAACCAGGATTTAGTCTAGAATTCAGGTAGGGATCTAGATCAACCCCAAGGAGTGTGAGTCAAACTCCCACCCCAAAGGACTGCAAGAAAGATGTAAAATCCCCCCCCGCCCCCCAGGTAAGGGTTTGTTTGGAAAGGATCAATCAAGAGGAATGGAGAAAGCAAGTTAACCCAACTAAACATGCGACATAAATCAGGCTTATCGATGTCTATGCTCTTCCCTCCACCATAACCGCCTAAGCCGAGCATGCCTACCCAAAGAAGAACCAATCGTAAGCTACTGTCAGGTAAAGAATCTCGGCAGGTTCCAGGGACGTGTGGATCAGCCCATCCTAAGGAAAGAAAGACTGAGAATACAGTAAACGTTATAACGATGCCCTGCTCTGCGCTTCCCTCCTTTGTGTATACAGTATTCCCTCGATTTTCGCGGGGGTTGCGTTCCGAGACCGCCCGCGAAAGTCGAATTTCCACGAAGTAGAGATGCGGAAGTAAATACAGTGGTACCTCATGATACGAACTTAATTGGTTCCAGGAGGAGGTTCGTAAGGTGAAACAATGTTTCCCATAGGAATCAATGTAAAAGCAAATAATGCCTGCAAATCCTTCAGAAAAATCCCAAAATTTAGAAGGGAGGCGAACAGAGGGCAGGGAGGAGCAGCTAAAGGGGGCGGGTGAAAGAAGCAAGGCTAGGCTAAAGGGTGAGTGGGAAGGAAGAAAGGCAAGGGGGGCACCCCTGCCTTTTCTTTCTTCAAAAGACACAGTTTCAGTGCCTCTGCAAGCACGTTGTTCTCTGCAAACTCTTTCCCCCTCCAAGCCGCCCCTCCCTTTTCTTTCTTCAAAAGACACTCTTTCAGTGCCTCTGCAAGCACGCTGTTCTCTGCAGTCTTTCCCCCTCCAAGCCGCCCCTCCCTTTTCTTTCTTCAAAAGACACTCTTTCAGTGCCTCTGCAAGCACGCTGTTCTCTGCAGTCTTTCCCCCTCCAAGCCGCCCCTCCCTTTTCTTTCTTCAAAAGACACTCTTTCAGTGTCTCTGCAAGCACGCTGTTCTCTGCAGTCTTTCCCCCTCCAAGCCGCCCCTCCCTTTTCTTTCTTCAAAAGACACTCTTTCAGTGCCTCTGCAAGCACGCTGTTCTCTGCAGTCTTTCCCCCTCCAAGCCGCCCCTCCCTTTTCTTTCTTCAAAAGACACTCTTTCAGTGCCTCTGCAAGCATGCTGTTCTCTGCAGTCTTTCCCCCTCCAAGCCGCCCCCCCTTTTCTTTCTTCAAAAGACACTCTTTCAGTGCCTCTGCAAGCATGCTGTTCTCTGCAACCTTTCCCCCTCCAAGCCGCCCCTCCCTTTTCTTTCTTCAAAAGACACTCTTTCAGTGCCTCTGCAAGCATGCTGTTCTCTGCAGTCTTTCCCCCTCCAAGCCGCCCCTCCCTTTTCTTTCTTCAAAAGACACTCTTTCAGTGCCTCTGCAAGCATGCTGTTCTCTGCAGTCTTTCCCCCTCCAAGCCGCCCCTCCCTTTTCTTTCTTCAAAAGACACTCTTTCAGTGCCTGCAAACACGCTGTTCTCCTAGTTATTTAAATGCAGTCTTTCCCCTGCCAAGCCGCCCCTCCCTTTTCTTTCTTCAAAAAAGGGGGAAAAAAGAAACCCCTTCATCCCAGCAGCAGCGGCTTGCGTTTGTAAGGTAAAAATAGTTCAGAAGAGGCAAAAAAATCTTAAACACCGGGTTCGTATCTCAAAACGTTCGTTAGAAGAGGCGTTCGTAAGATGAGGTACCACTGTACACTATTTTTGGCTATGAACAGTATCACTAGCCTTCCCTTAACACTTTAAACCCCTAAACTGCAATTTCTCATTCCCTTAGCAACCATTTAGATTATTACTCACCATGTTTATTTATTAAAGTTTATTAAAAAAAATATTTATTAAAGGCGGACGAAAGTTTGGCGATGACGTATGACGTCATCGGGCGGGAAAAACCGTGGTATAGGGGAAAAAACAGCAAAGTATTTTTTAATTAATATTTTTGAAAAACCGTGGTACAGTGATCCCCCGCTCGTTGCGAGGGTTCCGTTCCAGGAGCCCCCGCAACGAGCGGGTTTTCGCAAAGTAGCGATGCGGAAGTAAAAACACCATCTGCGCATGTGCAGATGGTGTTTTTACTCCCACAGCGCTAGCGAGGAGCCGAAGATTGGGGGCGGGGCGGCTGTTTGCCGCCGGCATGGGGGGCTTCCTAGCAGCCCCCCAAACCCGGGTTGGGGGTCCGGGGGGCGCTGTCTCTCGGCGCTTTCGAGCTGAGTCCGGGAGCGAATTCGCTCCCGGACTCAGCTCGAAAGCGCCGAGAGACAGCGTGGACAGGCCCGTTCCTTGGCGCTGTCTCTCGGCGCTTTCGTGCTGAGTCCGGGAGCGAACTCGCTCCCTGACTCAGCTCGAAAGCGCCGAGAGACAGCGTGGACAGGCCCGTTCCTTGGCGCTGTGTCTCGGCGCTTTCGTGCTGAGTCCGGGAGCGAACTCGCTCCCCGACTCAGCTCGAAAGCGCCGAGAGACAGCGTGGACAGGCCCGTGCGGCGAGAATGAACGGCGTGGGCGGGCGAAGGGCGGGCGGCAGCGAGGAGTTTGCGTGGGCGGTGGGGAAACTCCTCGCTGACGCCAGCAAGAGGGGGAAGACTCAGGGAAGCCGCCCAGCAGCTGATCTCCCGGTTGCCATCTACGCATGCGTGCCCACGGGCACGCATGCGTAGATGGTATTTTGACTTCCGGGTTGAAAAATAGCGAAGTACCCTGTTCGCAATGGTTGGGGACGCAATAAACGGGGGATCACTGTATAGCCGTTTCGCGAAGTTCGAACCCGCAAAAATCGAGGGACCACTGTACATCAAAACACCAAAATTGACTTTGGGATCTTTGTGGACTTCTTAAACAAACAGACAAACCCCTATTTAAGAAGCCATCCCTTCTGCAATATTCTTTCTAGTGCTGTGCATTCTGCAAGAGAACTGCAGAGCAGCAACTACAGTCTCGGCCCTGGGATTTTGCTGAGCTTAATAATGCTTTATTTCAAAAAGATTTGTTACAGATTCAAAGTGGTAACATTAAGAAGCTTTTCCCCACATCCTTTTTCTCACAATTGCCTCTTGACTCAACATTTCAGCCTTCTTTGGGGTTTTTTTGTTTCTTCCCACCATACAAAAATTTAAATTATGCAAAATGGGAAGAAAAAAAAGATCTATGCAAATTTCATTTAGGTGAGCCCGACTGGTTTACTCTGCTATTGCACAGTACAAATAAAATAGCAACTTCTCTTCAGAGAAATTGTGATGGGCAGGGATAGAATCTGAACACTCGAGTCCCCAAGTTACAGCCGAGGCGCCATAAAGCCCCTATCTTTTATGTAACGGCCCTGCTTTTTCTTCCAGTAGAGTCAGGCACTTTTTAAAAGGTACCCCACAAAACCGTAGGGGTTTTTGAACTCACCAACCGTAGGGGGTTTTGCATAAAAGATAGGGGCTTTATAGTGCCTCGGGGTTAACTTGGGGACTTGATTCTATCCCTGCCTGTTAGTACAGGGTACATGGTTGTTAGGGATTGCCATTGCAAACTGCATATTTATTTTTTTATTTTATTTATTTTATTTATTAGATTTGTATGCCGCCCCTTTCCGTGGACTCGGGGCGGCTCACAACACAATAAAACAATGCATAACAAATCTAATAATATACAATTTAAAATTTAAAATAGTTTAAAAAACCCACATTTTTAAGCAGACATACCTACAAACATACCATACATAAATTATATAGGCCCGGGGGAGATATCTCAATTCCCCCATGCCTGATGACAAAGGTGGGTTTTGAGGAGTTTACAAAAGGCAAGGAGGGTAGGGGCAGTTCTAATCTCTGGGGGGAGCTGGTTCCAGAGAGTCGGGGCCGCCACAGAGAAGGCTCTTCCCCTGGGGCCCGCCAACCGACATTGTTTAGTTGACGGGACCCGGAGAAGGCTGACTCTGTGGGACCTAATCGGTCGCTGGGATTTGTGCAGCAGAAGGCGGTAAACTGTAAACTATACCAAACTTGTACTTAAAGAGTTAATGTGCACTTAAAGGGTTAACTTGTACTTGAAGAGTTAATATTCAAGGCTGTTTCGTCACTTCCTCATTGAAGCTATAAAAGCTCATTATTTTGCTCGGTCATTTCCTTCACTTTATTTTTGCCTGAGACGGGTTGTGCTTGTATAAGCTTCGTGCTTTATCTATATTGTATTTTAGCTTCGTGCTTTATCTATATTGTATTTTAGCTTCGTGCTTTATCTATATTGTATTTTAGCTTCGTGCTTGTTATATATATTGTGTTTTGCTTTGTGCTAACCTTGTAATTGCTCAGTGCGTATTATTCTGTATTTGCTTTGTGCTTATTCTGGATTGTTTATATTTTGTTTATATGTAAATAATACTTATTTAACTAAGTCTGTGTCAAGCTTTATCATACATCCACGCTCTGTTAAAATTCTCTGCTCGGCATTGTCGAAGGTTTCATAGCTTAGCTAACCGAGACAAGCCAACACTGCCCATCACAATTTCCCTGAAGAGAAGTTGCTATTTTATTTGCACTGTGCAACACCAGAGTGAACCAGTCGCGCTCACATAAATAGAATTTGCATCACCACCACCACCACCAAAGATACATAGAAACATAGAAGTCTGATGGCAGAAAAAGACCTCATGGTCCATCTAGTCTGCCCTTATACTATTTTCTGTATTTTATCTTAGGATGGATATATGTTTATCCCAGGCATGTTTAAATTCAGTTACTGTTGATTTATCTACCACATCTGCTGGAAGTTTGTTCCAAGCATCTACTATTATTTCAGTAAAATAATATTTTCTCATGTTGCTTTTGATCTTTCCCCCAACTAACTTCAGATTGTGTCCCCTTGTTCTTGTGTTCACTTTCCTATTAAAAACACTTCCCTCCTGGACCTTATTTAACCCTTTAACATATTTAAATGTTTCGATCATGTCCCCCCTTTTCCTTCTGTCCTCCAGACTATACAGATTGAGTTCATTAAGTCTTTCCTGATACGTTTTATGCTTAAGACTTTCCACCATTCTTGTAGCCCGTCTTTGGACCCGTTCAATTTTGTCAATATCTTTTTGTAGGTGAGGTCTCCAGAGCTGAACACAGTATTCCAAATGTGGTCTCACACAACACTCTACATAGCGGGATCATAATCTCCCTCTTCCTGCTTGTTATACCTCTAGCTATGTAGCCAAGCATCCTACTTGCTTTCCCTACCGCCTGACTGCACTGTTCACCCATTTTGAGACTGTCAGAAATCACTACCCCTAAATCCTTTTCTTCTGAAGTCATCCTGCCAAATCTTGGCTACACCGCCTGTGCCAGCTCCAGATACAAGAATGTGCGTATTGGTACTCACAGCCCACAGGGAGAGACGCAGGAGAGAGATGAAAAGCGGTGTCCTGTCCCATCCGGATATACAATGAACCAGGAGCCCACCATCATCTGTGCAAAGCCGGCAGGAAGAGGGAGCAAGAGCGGAGGGGAAAAAGCTGAGTTACTTGTAATGGCATTCTGGATAAAAAGCCCCCCACTGTCCCCGGGCCTACAGGGGTCTCCAGGGGATAACGTGGCATATGCTAGGCCAGCTAAAGAAGACAGAGCCTTCTCCGCACCCTGCTAGACAGGGGAGGTTAAGAGCTACAGCAGGATGGAGGGACAACAGATAAGGGAGAGGTAATTAGAAACCAGCCGGGAGGAAGGCTGGCTGCAGCCTCTATTGTATAAAAGTGTACAAAGAGGGGTTTATTTAAGAAGAATAGCATAGAATGGTGTAGCATAGTGTAGCGTAATGTGGCGTAGCGTAGCATAGTATAGAATAGCAGAGTGGGAAGGGACCTCAGGGGTCTTGTAGATCAGTGTTTCCCAACCTTGGCAACTTGAAGATATTTGGACTTCAACTCCCAGAATTCCCCAGCCAGCATTCGCTGGCTGGGGAATTCTGGGAGTTGAAGTCCAGATATCTTCAAGTTGCCACAGTTGGGAAACACTGTTCTAGATCAACCCATTGCTCAGGCAGAAAAGCCTATACCAGTGATGGTAAACCTTTTTTTCCTTGGGTGCCGAAAGAGTGCGCTTGCTTGCTATCGCACATCCGCAAGTGCCCACACCCATAATTCAATGCCTGGGGAGGGCGAAAACAGCTTCTCCCACTCCCCAGAGGCTGTCTGGAGGACCGAAAACGGCCTGTTTCCCAACCCAGTAGGCTCGTGTTTCATCCCCTCCGGGCTCCAAAGGCTTCCCTGGAGCCAGGCGAGGATAAAAACACCCTCCCCCATCCCCCTGGAGGTTCTCTGGAAACCAAAAACGCCCTCCCAGAGCCTCTGTGCAAGCCCAAAATCAGCTGGCCCGCAGACACATGCATGTTGGAGCTGAACTAGAGTAACAGCTTGTGTGCCAGCAGATAGGGCTCCACGTGCCACCTGTTCTATTCTATTCTATTCTATTCACCTATTCTATTCTATTCTATGCCATTCTATCACCTTGGCGTCCTTAGCAACCTGCCGGTGACGTCAAAGCTCCGCCCCCGGAATCTCTTCGTGGGAGGGACTCCCCAGCTGGTTCAAAGGGAGGTCTTCACGTAAAAATAAACATTGTTATTTTTACGAAAAATGACGCTGCAGCGGCGCTGCAAGCAAAGGGCGGTCCTTTCACATAAAAATAAACATGTTGGTTTCCCAATTTTTGCCTTGGTTATTATTTTTTAAACCATCACTAAAAATTCACCAGAAGAAGAAAAAAAAGAAGATAAAACGTCCTCACCGTCACTATTGATGATGGAGATCAAAAGCTTCAGGTAGTTCTGTGTCTGCTGTACAAGGTCCCAGTTCTGGACGGGGAGGGGAGAATGGGAGAGGAAGAGAGAAAGCAGGCAGTAAACATGAGGTCCATTGGGAGACACGTTCAACCCTGTTCAAGATTTGGTTTCAAAAACATTTCATCTAAACCTGTCCACCAGGTAACCTAATTTGTTTCTTTGTACACTTCGGCTTTGGCAGCAACATCTCAGTTTCCACAAAACCAAATTCCCAAGAGCAAACGTTCACCGATTCTATTTTTTCCTTTTCAGGGGCACTAGAGTTTAGAGATATTTAATCTTTTCACTTGGCATGCGTTCCTAAGTTGAAGATCTATTTTTCTCAACAGCATCCCTGAGAGGTAGATTGGTTAGAGAGAGCGAGAAAGAGAGAGAGAGAGAGGGAGGGAGGGAGGGAGAGGGAGGGAGGGAGTGAGAGAGAGAGAGAGAGAGAGGGAGAAAGAAAGAGAGAGAGAGACTAATTCAAAGTCTTCAAGGGAAGACTTTGAGTCCAACACATTTATTACAAAACCACACTGGCTTCCTTGCTCCTGTGCTTCTAAATCAGTGGTTCTCAACCTTTCTAATGCTACGACCCCTTAATACAGTTCCTCATGTTGTGGTGACCCCCAACCATAAGTCTAGCACCAATTCTCCCAACAGAACCTTAAGCTGATTGGCAGGAAGGTCAGAGGGACATCCCCACTGTAAACGCCTGATTGGTCGGATTGTAAAAATATGTTCCAAGGTGCCAGAATAGAAGCTTTAGCTCCTAACACCAAGTGAAATTTGTCTTTTTCCAAGTTTTTAGGCGATCCCTATGAAACGGTCGTTCGACCCCCAAAGGGGTCCCGACCCACAGGTTGAGAACCACTGTTGTTTAATCCAAATTATGATAGAAAAGTTGCTTCCTGATGAAATATATTTATTTATTTATTTAATTGGATTCATATGCTGCCCCTCTCCAAGGACTCATATAGCAGGATCTGTGTGGGTTATAAAACATAGCAGGATCTGTGTGGGTTTGATTATCCATAAGGGTTAACGTTCAAAAAGTATCGGTTCTGCTTTTTGAAAACATCTCAAACAATACTCCTGGGTGTAAAGAAAGCCCACGTTTACTGAAGTCTTAGAAACCGAAATAGATTTGGGGAGGATCTGCTGGCTATAAATGACCTTCATGTCTTCCTCGTCTTTCCTATACCCTTTTCCCATTAATCGCATTCTCTATGGGACATTGTGGCTTACTCTTTCCCTTATTGAAGATAATCTAGACCAGGGGTGTCAAACTTGCATCGTCACAGTGACATCACATGACATATCGAGACTTCCCCCCATTTCACTAAATCAGGCATGGGCGTGGCCATCATGTGACGCATCTGGCCCGCAGGCTGCAAGTTTGACAGCCCTTATCTAGGCTCCTAGCTTGAATATGTCTGTCATTTTACCGAAAGAGTAGTAGATGCTTGGAACAAACTTCCAGCAGATGTGGTTGGTAAATCCACAGTAACTGAATTTAAACATGCCTGGGAAAAACATATATCCATCCTAAGATAAAATACAGGAAATAGTATAAGAGCAGACTAGATGGACCATGAGGTCTTTTTCTGCCGTCAATCTTTTATGTTTCTATGTTTTCAGGTTAAATATCCGTGACTTGTGCATGGTGCTTCTCCTATCACTCACTTCCCAATATAGCCAACTGGGTGATTTTGAGCCAGTCCCTCTCTTGCAGCCTCACAGGGTTGTTGTTGTGAGGAAAATAGGAGGAGGAAGGCGTGTTAGATTAGTTCAGTGCCACAAGTCATTTGTTAAAATAATGAAGGTAGGATGATAAAACAACCAAACTAAAGCAAATATGAATGTATTGCAGGTCCACTAGAACAGTGTTTCCCAACCTTGGCAACTTGAAGATATTTGGATTTCAACTGGCTGGGGAATTCTGGGAGTTGAAGTCCAAATATCTTCAAATTGCCAAGGTTGGGAAACACTGCACTAGAAGACGGTGTTGTATGTCCTGTCTGATAGGAAGCTACAGCTAGCAGGGCCTAGGATTTGGGCTTTTTCTGTTGTGGTGCACACCCTTACTTTAGAGCAGTGGTCTCCAAACTATGGCCCGCGGGCCACATGCGGCCCACTGAGGCCATTTATCCGGCCCGCCAGTGAGTGACAAGAGCACAGGGAAAAGAGAGAGAAAGAAAGAAAAGGGAAAGAGAGGGAGGGAAGGAGAAGTGGAGAGGAATGAAGGAGGGAAGGAAGGAAGGAAAGAAGGAGAAATGGAGGGAACAAGGAAGGGAGGGAGGGAGGGAGGGAGGAAGGAAGAATAAAATGGAGGGACAGAGGAAGGACTGTTTTTTGGGGGGGTAATTTTTTTAATTTTTTCTCTCAACATACATTCAAACAACACAGTGTACCATCTAATTTTCCATGAATAAAATGTGGTATTTTGTTAGTAACTAATATCAATCATCAAAAAAGTTGCAAAAGGTTTTTTCCCTAATTTTGTCATCCAGTTACATTCATTTTCTTTTAATTAAATTCCCTCCTTAATGTTCCTTCAAAAAGTGCAACACCAATTATATTTCTAACTTATTAACCATTATGCCAAAGTGCTTCCTTCTTTCTTTATACATTTTTCATAAGCCAAGAAAACCTTGTATAGCCAATCAGATGTCAACAAAAGAAAATTAAAATCAAAACATAAACATATATGAATTTCAGATCTTCTCCCCCCTCTAAATAGTACGTTCCCATTTTGTTTTTTACTTTAAAACAAGGTATGTGCAGTGTGCATAGGGATTTGTTCATAGTTTTTTTTAATAGTCCGTCCCTCCAACAGTCCGAGGGACAGTGAACTGGCCCCCTGTGTAAAAAGTTTGGGGACCCCTGCTTTAGAGGGACCATCATTCCTTCTAAGACTAGCCCCATCCTTGGCATCCTTCCGGATGTACAGTACATTGGTACTCAGCTGCTTTGAAACTCATCCAATGTGGTACTCAATGCATTTTCACACAAAAAAATTGTTCTAGTTCTCACTGTTTGTTTGCTACTCAATGCACAAGCTAGAACTTGTCGGTATTAGCTGTTTTGTGACTCACTATATTATTCTTTATGGGAAAACTGTGTTTGGAAACACACTGTTTTTAGATACTCATCGCTCTCGAAACCAATTGATAATGAGTATCGAAGTACCACTGTACCTCAAAACATGACTGTGTCAACAGACTTTGAGGATTTCAAGGATGTGGAAAAGGGTTGCAGTGCAATACGCTACTCTCTCTTTTAGTCACGCTTAACAATATGGGTGTTTTTGTTATGGAATGTTTTCGTGTCCGGTTATTTTTTTATTGTACACCACCCAGAGTCACCTACTACAGTGGTACCTCGTGATACAAATCCCTCGTGATACGAACCCGGGGTTCGGAAATTTTTTGCCTCTTCTTACGAACTTTTTTCGGCTTACAAACCCACCGCAGATAGCAAAATGGCGCTCCGCTGGGCGGCGGCGCCCGGGTGTCACCTTTTAAAACAGCCAGGGGGCTTTTCGGCGTTCTCCCGAAAGCCTCCAGGAAGGACGTCTTCGTGACGTCAAAGCTCCACCCATGGAATTCCCTATTGGGATTCCCCACCTCCTTTCCAGCCTCCAGATTGGCCAAAAACGACACCGCTGATCGCAAAAACGGCGCTCCGCCAGGCAGCGCCGCCCGGCTGTAATCTTCTGAAACAGCCGGGCGCTTCTTGGTGGCCTCCGGACCCCGAACTTCCGGGTTCGGTGTTCGTGAGAACGCCGAGAAGCCCCCCGGCTGTTTCAGAAGGTTACAGTCGGGCGGCGGCGCTTTTCAGTGGCCTCCCGAACCCGAACCCGAAAAGTTCGGGTTCGAGTTCAGAAGAACGCCGAGAAGCCCCCCCGGCTGTTTTAAAAGGTGACAGCCGGGCGGCGGCGGCCAGCAGAGCACCATTTTACGATTTCTTTTCCCCTTTGCACGCATTAATCGCTTTTACATTGTTTCCTATGGGAAGCAATGTTTCGTCTTACGAACTTTTCGCCTTACGAACCTACTTCCGGAACCAATTAAGCTCGTAAGACGAGGTATTACTGTATTTGAGGTGGACAGTTACATAAATATGGCAAATAAATATAATTCCTAAAATTACTTTTGTGGCAATGGAAGATAGGTTGAAATATATCAGAGACACTTGCTATATTAACCGTTGTCAAAATACTAATGAAATATCTCAGCAAGACCGAAATTCAAATCTCTTCTCTCCCATTTAATTCTGCGCTATAGCTCTTTATTCTAAAGAGAATATCTGATCTGAAATTTATTGGGTCTGGGTTATTTTGGGCGGAGGTGGGTGGGTGATGGTGGTAGGAGCACAGAATCTTCCAAAAATGAAGAAACCCCCACCCCCACCACAGTCTGAAACTGCGGAAAAAATGGAGAAGAGAAAGGAGAAGAGTTTGTGTATCTCAGTCATTACTCAACTGTTCAGGAGAATTAGGTCCCAGAGAATTATAGAGCGCATGGCAAGACTCCTAAAGCTGAGAGAAATCACTCCACGGCTCAATAACAAAGCACTTTCTGAAAGATTGATTAAGAGTCTACAAATATCCCTGCTGGGTCCTGACCCACTTCAGCAAAAACCCCAAAATGGGGAAGCTGCACTGCAAAAATAGGACACGTATGCTGGTTAAAAAGGGGTGGGGGGGAACTCGGTAAAAGAAGACAAAAGGGTGAGTTTTTCCCTCTTTGCACCAGGAATAGCTTCTTTCCCACGTTTTGCAACTGAAGGGTTATTACACAATGGCTTTATTTTAGGATGACCCCAAGCCCTCGCCCTTTCCTTGCTACTACCCACTCACAATTCTAGCACCACAAAAGTTGGAGATAGCACGAAAAGATCATCAGGTCTGCAGGCAGGATATCTATCTGTCTGTCTGTCTGTCTGTCTATATATAAAAGTGATATTCCTTCAATACACCAGGGTGATTCGACACAAAAATATGTAACCCTTCCCTGGTGCAGAGCTGAAGGGATTGGATACTGTAGCCTAGAGGCTGATTCTCTGCCTTACAAGGCAAAGGTTGCAGGTTCAAGTCCCAGTGAGGGTATGGCTAGCTGATGAGGCCAAAATAAGGCTGAAATAGATCTATCCTAGTCTCCCTTAATTTTCAAATTCAGCAAAAAACCATGTGACACACACACACAGACACACACACATATATGACGGTCTTGGCATACCTGTACCTGTGAAAATCTACAAAAACCTGTATCTGTATTTATGTATGTATGTATGTATGTATGTATGTATGTATGTATGTATGTATCTCTATCTATCTATCTATCTATCTATCTATCTATCTATCTATCTATCTATCTATCTATCTATCTATGGTATCTATTCTGTCTGTCTGTCTGTCTGTCTGTCTGTCTTTCTATGTATGTATGTATGTATGTATGTATGTATGTATGTATGGATCGATCTATCTGTATCTGTATCTGTATCTGCATCTATCTATCTATCTATCTATCTATCTATCTATCTATCTATCTTATCTATCTATCTATCTCTGTATCTGTCTGTCTGTCTATCTGTCTGTCTGTCTGTCTGTCTATCTATCTATCTATCTATCTATCTATCTATCTTATCTATCTATCTATCTATCTATCTATCTCTGTATCTGTCTGTCTGTCTGTCTATCTATCTATCTATCTTCTTTTGCTAATTTCATATATCTATATATCTACATCTCTCTCTCTCTCTCTCTCTCTCTCTCTCTCTCTCTCCTTTCATTAATTGAATGCAGGACCCTCACCCCATTGTTTCATGTATTATTTATTTTTTTAAATTTTATTTATGCAATTTATAGGCCGCCCAATTCCTTCCAGATTCTGGGCGGCATACAACATCTAAAAAACAGTATAAAAAACATTTTAAACCCCATAGAAAAAAATAGCAATCATTAATTATCTTTTGGCTGGAGCCAGGTGCTTCTGGCCTTTAATTTCCCATCCATTCTAACCTGTCTTTGCTTCTAACAATTCAAGTGAAATATCTGTACATTCAAAGTAAAGCATATTTCATCCCAATTTGGCCCCAACCGGAGCTATCTGTTGGGTTTTCGGAACAAATACATCGCAGGCAGATCAACTCTCTCCACCCCCCACCCCAAATCACTCCTCTTCCTACACAACTGTGTTAGCACCACCTGGCTGCTGAGGAGTTGAAAGAAAATGACTGACATGCTACCACAACATTGTCACTGACAAGGATGAATGAAAACACAAACACACATACACACCAGTAAGCTATATGCTTAGCAGAATGGAGGTAGAACTGCAGGGCACCAGCATGTTAAAAGCTATTGAACTGCAGAAAAAACAATTGCTGCCAACCTGCCTTCCATTAAAGACTTGAGTCCTTTGCACAAGTCAAAAAGAGGGATGAGAAAATATTTACTGACCCCTCGCATCCTGGACATAAATTGTTTCAACTCCTACCCTCAAAACGTCGCTACAGAGCACTGCACATCAAGACAACTAGACACAAGAGCAGTTTTTCCCCCCTGAACGCCATCACTTTACTAAACAAATAATTCCCTCAATACCGTCAAACTATTCACTAACGCTGCATTACTATTACTATTAGTCTTCTCATTGTTCCTATCACCCATCTCCTCCCACTTATGACTGTATGACTGTAACTTGTTGCTTGTATCTTTACAATTTATATTGATTGTTTCTTGATGGCTTATTTGACCTCTATGACAATCATTAAGTGTTGTACCTCAGGATTCTTGACAAATGTATCTTTTCTTTTACGTACACTGAGAGTATATGCACCAAAGACAAAATCCTTGTGTGCCCAATCACACTTGGCCAATAAAGAATTCTATTCTATTCTATTCTATTCTATTCTATTCTATTCTATGTCATCTGAGCTTTCTGAGCACTACAACAGAGAGCATCCTACAGATGTTGGGCGTTACAGCTTAAGTAATTTTTAAAATACAGGTAGCCCTTGACTTACAACAGGTCATTAAGTGACTGTTCAAAATTACAACGGCACTTGCCACTAACTGTTTTGCTGGGCTCTCTGGTATGAGCCTCCCGAAAATTCAAGGGTACAAATTTCAGACACACACACACGTTTGAAAATTCAAAACAATGTTCTTTATCACAAAATTCAAAAGAAACAAAGCGCCCTTTTTGTATTGCAAAGAGCACTCGTCCCAATACAACCTTGTAGGCTGTACAATTCCCTTAATCATTCCTTAAGTACTTAGGTAGCAGCTGTGAAGAAACGTAACACCCCTCCTTCTTCCAACGAAGTGAAACACACACACTTTGCTCTGCTTTGGTTTCAAAGGCGTGAAAAATCACCAAAGTTTTTTTCCAGCCCTAAGTTTTTGCAGGCTAGTTTTCATTGCTACTCCCGCCAAAAAAAAATTTTCCCAGCCCTAACCACTTCCCCCTCTGATTTTCTTGCACTGACACTGTAGTACAGTGACAGCTCCTCCGGGGCTGAAAGAGCATGGGCGCATGCTATTGCACATGCTTGAGTGCCCACACCCATAACTCAATGCCTACGGAGGGTGAAAACAGCTTCCCCACCCTCCGGAGGCCCTCTGAAAGCTGGAAGTAGCCTGTTTCCCAACTTCTAGTGGGCCCAGTAGGCTCATGTTTCACCCTCCCCAAGCTCCAAAGGCTTCCCTGGAAATGCGCGAGGGTAAAAACGCCCTCCCCATCCCCATCTAGATTCTCTAGAAGCCAAAAACACCCTCCCGGAGCCTCTGTGCGAGCCAAAAATCAGCTAGCCAGCACACACATGCACGTTGGAGCTGAGCTAGGGCAACAGCTCACGTGCCACCTATGGCACCGGTGCCATAGGTTCACCACCACTGCTGTAGTAGATTTCTATTGTAATTTTCAGGACATGAGAAAGGTACATTGATATGGGATCCTTTGATGAGCCGGGGTGGCGCAGCAGGTAGAGTGCTGTACTGCAGGCCAGTAGGTCAGCGGTTCAAATCTCATCACCGGCTCAAGGTTGACTCAGCCTTCCATCCTTCCGAGGTGGGTAAAATGAGGACCTGGATTGTGGGGGCAATATGCTGGCTCTGTTAAGAGGTGCTATTGCTAACATGTTGTAAGCCGCCCTGAGTCTAAGGAGAAGGGCAGCATAAAAATCGAATGAATGAATAAATGAATGAATGAATAATGCAACATCTGTTGCTGCAGCCCAATTGCTACTGTCTCTAAAGTTGGACCCAACAGGCACTGAGGACCATTTACTCATGTGACAAATTATATAAGTTTTAAGGAAAGGCTTTCCCTCTAAGATTGGTTTTTCTTTTCATCACTACACACTTCCCATGAAGTCTGGGAAGCATCTATAGGCACGATTAGCTCACTTTTCAAGCCAACTTAGCATTTTGAAGCGGTGACAATAGAAAGGAACTAGGATAAAAAAGAAAGCTGGCATTGCCTGGAGAGCTCTAACCGCAAAGCTTTATGTGTTTAGGGAGATGGCAGGGAAAGATGGTTAAAAAAAACAAACTAATCTCATTTTTGGACAAAGGCATGGAAATTGTAAGAGAAAATGCAGACTGAGAAGTTCCACCAAAGGTAAGAGGGAATTGTAGAGGGAATGAAATGTCTCATTATTTTAGTTGAAATGCACGGAAAGGAACTGAGATTAGCAGGACTCTGAGAAGGGTTTCTAATTTCACAGATGGCTTTTTGGGGGAAATAAAACGCACAAATTTGCAAGTATGGATTCTTCTGTTTAAGCTATGTCTTACCCATTATACCTTCAACACTGAGCAAGGCTTTCTGGATATAGTTCAGAAAACTCAAAAGTATGATCCTGGTCCAAAGTTTGGGGTCCAATTTCCAGGGAGGGAAATAGCAATAGCATTTAGACTGTTTTGTTGTGTTCTATTCTGCTCTGCTCTACAAGATCAGGAGGACCCCCAGATTATGGACCAGTCTTACCTGGTTCGGTGAGAGAAGGAAAATAGATAGATACACAGATAGACAGACTTACTTACTTATTTATTCATTAGCATTCAACTGATCACTGCTGAATCAGTTGCGGAGATACACCAAGAACCTTTTATGGATTCACTTGGAAATTTAAAAAATCACTCTTTTTGCCCAGTATACTGCTTGGCATAGCAAATACAGTAATACCTCGTCTTACGAACCTAATTGGTTCTGGAAGTAGGTTCGTAAGGCGAAAAGTTCGTAAGACGAAACATTGTTTCCCATAGGAAACAATGTAAAAGCAATTAATCCGTGCAAAAAGAAAAAAAAATTCGCAAAATAGCGCTCTGCTGGCCGCCGCCGCCTGGCTGTCACCTTTTAAAACAGCCAGGGGGCTTCTCGGTGTTCTCCCAAACCCGAACCTTTCGGGTTCGGGAGGCCACCGAGAAGCGCCACCGCCCGGCTGTCACCTTCTGAAACAGCCGGGGGGCTTCTCGGCGTTCTCCTGAACGCCGAACAAGGAGGTTTGGGTTCAGGTTCCGGAGGCCGCCGAGAAGCGCCCGGCTGTTTCAGGTTACAGCTGGGCGGCGGCACTTCTCGGCGGCCTCCCAAACCCGAACCTGAAAAGTTCGGGTTCGGGAGAACGCCGAGAAGCCCCTTGGCTGTTTAAAAAGGTGACAGCCAGGCGGCGGCGGCCAGCAGAGCGCCATTTTGCGATCTGCAGTGGGTTCGTAAGCCAAAAAAAGTTTGTAAGAAGAAGCAAAAAAATTCCGAACCCCAGGTTTGTATCACGAGGGTTCGTATCATGAGGGGTTCGTATCACGAGGTACCACTGTACTGTATTTTCCAGAGAATGAGACGCACCTTAGTTTTTGGGGAGGAAAATAGTGTGTGTGTGTGTGTGGTGGGTGGAATTCTATCTATCAGGTATTAATCTGGCTCAGGGGTAGGCAAAGTTGGCTCTTCTATGACATGTGGACTCCAACTCCCAGAATTCCTGAGCTAGCATGACTGGCCCAGGAATTCTGGGAGTTGAAGCCCACAAGTCCTAGAAGAGCCAACTTTGCTTACCCCTGATCTACCCCTGATTAGCACAGCTGATCGTCAGAGGGAGCAGCAATTAGAAAAGCAGGCAAAGCACGGAAGATCGGTTAGCTCACGTTGGGGCTAAAAAACAGCTTCAAACGCACAGCTGATCCTCGGAGGGAGCTCCAATGACTAAAGCAGGCAAAACGCAGAAGGTAAGAGAAGGCCGCAGCTATTCCGGGGCTATACATTTTAAACACTCTGTGTGGAGTATTTAGAGGCTGAAAATGCTATATGCAGAGTCCAAAAACACAAGCCATTGTCGGTGGCAATCTCTGCAGCCAGGAAGAGGACGTGCAGAGGCCAAAGGGTAGGGGCCGGCAGGTGGAAAGGGCTACATTCAGAGTCTAAGATGCACCCATATTTTCAGCCTCTTTTAGGAAGGAAAAAAGTGTGTCTTATACTGTGAAAAATACGGTCAGTGGAAAGAATGTGGAAATTCTATAAAGAAACGTATTCAGACTAAGCTTCTCGACTAAGAAACTCCTGGAGAACCCCCCCCCCCCCCAAAATAAATTGTTCTGAGATTCAAACAGAGCAAAACTAATGGGTCCAAAGACGGGCTACAAGAATGGTGGAAGGTCTTAAGCATAAAACGTATCAGGAAAGACTTAATGAACTCAATCTGTATAGTCTGGAGGACAGAAGGAAAAGGGGGGACATGATCGAAACATTTAAATGTGTTAAAGGGTTAAATAAGGTCCAGGAGGGAAGTGTTTCTAATAGGAAAGTGAACACAAGAACAAGGGGACACAATCTGAAGTTAGTTGGGGGAAAGATCAAAAGCAACATGAGAAAATATTATTTTACTGAAAGAGTAGTAGATCCTTGGAACAAACTTCCAGCAGACGTGGTAGATAAATCCACAGTAACTGAATTTAAACATGCCTGGGATAAACATACAGAAAAGATAATATACAGAAAATAGTATACAGAAAAGAAGTATAAGGGCAGACTAGATAATATACAGAAAATAGTATAAGGGCAGACTAGATGGACCATGAGGTCTTTTTCTGCCGTCAGACGTCTATGTTTCTATGGGTAAGGCTTTACAAAGCTGTCTGGAAAAACTAGAAGCAGAGGAGAAAAGATGAACTCATACATTTTGTTTATTAAACTTACATGCCATTCATGTTACTATCTAGAGTGATTCAAATTTTGGCTCCTGTGACTGAAGCATTAATCCAGGCAGTCCCTCCAATACTTTCATGTACGAAGAATCCTGGATCAATTCACTACAAGGTAGAAGTCACAGCAAAGTCCAACCCAAGAAACAGCCCTAGAGTTTGTCCCTGAAAGGAAGCCAGTTTCATAAAGATGCCCCTTTTTTCCTTCTTACCTGGTATTCGCTCCAATCGATGTTCAAAGGCTTGGTAAGGGAGATTGGGATACTTAAAGGAGCATCTACATAATCCTGCAAAGAAATGAGAATACTCATTCATTCATTCATTCATGGGTGGCGTGACAAAGCTAGGTTTAGAAAACATCAGAAACAGGGAAGTATAATTTGTTTACATAATTTGTATTACCCTTGCAATACAAAAATTATATATACCAGTCGGGGAAATCAAACTCTTTCAATCAAGATCTATGCACATTTTACTGCAAAGATACTGCCACAAAACTTCCTTGAAAGTCCTTGGAATCTTAGTCCTCGCCTTAGCATAGCGGAATGATGATGGGTTTGGTGTGTGCCAATGCCCATGTTCCTCAGTGGCTAAGTTATCTTCCATTTCCCCCCAGGGGTTCTTCTTGGCAACGATTGTTCTGGTCATCCAACAATATCTTGCATGCCTGCTGGTTTTGACCTGTGCTATGGTTCTTAACTTGCCAACAATGAGAGTGCCCACTTGTTTCCTTCATAGGCAAGGAGAAATCCCAATGGTACTTATGGTTTCAAAAGATTTTCTCAATGGGAAATAATAATAATAATAATTAATAATAATAATAATAATAATAATAATAATAGTAATAATAATACAAGCGAGTACAACACAGCAAACGAGATCAATCCAGCATAGTGATCTCGTTTGCTGTGTTGTACTGACATAATAATAATAATAATAATAATAATAATAATAATAATAATAATTTATTAGACTTGTATGCCACCCCTCTCCGGAGACTTGGGGCGGCTCACAACAACACAATATAAATACAAATCTAATATTTAAAACTATGGCTAAAAACCCATTATCTTAAAAACATGCAGCAATACACAATCAACACTCAATATTACAATCATACCCACACATAGCTTTTAATGGTCAGAAAGGGGGGGGGCATATGCTATAGATAGGCCTTAAGGTTCTTGCGAAAGACGGGGAGGGTGGGGGCAGTCCGAATCTCCAGAGGGAGCTGGTTCCAGAGGGCCGGGGCCGCCACAGAGAAGGCTCTCCAATAGGCCCCACCAGACGACATTGTGTGGTCAGCGGGACCTGGAGAAGGCCAACTCTGTGGGACCTGATCGGCCGCTGGGAATGGCCTGATGATGGTGGAGGAGAAGGAGCTAAGCTAACATCAGAGGTGGTATTCAGCTGGTTCGGACTGATTCGGGCGAACTGGTAGTAGCAACCTGCCCCGGCACTATGCCATCCTGTTTAGACACATTTTGAATCCGTGCACATGAGCAAAGCACACGCACGGTTTGTGAACATATGCGGAAGACATGCGTGCGACCAAAGCTTCGCGCAAACTCACATTTGCGAACCGGTAGAAAAAATAAGTGGATACCACCCCTGGCTAATATATCTACATGTCGCTGGCCCGGTCAGAGTTCTTGGCTGGTTGTTTGCTTCCAACAAGGCAAGGATGTTGATGATAAGCAGAGAAAAGCTGAAATATACATTCAAACAGCATTCGGGCCTGTCTGTTATGCTGCCTGCTCCATACCTGCTTCCAGTTGAAAACCAGTCCCTCTGCTGCGTAATCGCGTTCCTTGTACTCCTTGAAAAATTCACAGCCTGTGCAAGAAGACAAAAAAAAAAGGAGAGGGATGGGGAGAAAGACAAAGCTTTTACGATTTATGTACGGTTTGATTGGGTTGTGTGACTGTTTTAATGACAAGGGGTTTTTAATTGTTTTTTTTAAGTATTGGATTTGTACACTTTATTATTGTTGTGAGCCGCTCCGAGTCTCCGGAGAGGGGCAGCATACAAATCTAATAATTTATTATTATTATTATCATTATCATTATCAATCTGCCTTCCATTGAGGACCTGTATACTGCACGAGTCAAAAAGAGGGTGGGGAAAATATTTACTGACCCCTCACATCCTGGACACAAACTGTTTCAACTCCTATCCTCAAAACGTCGCTACAGAGCACTGCACACCAAGACAACTAGACACAAGAACAGTTTTTTCCCGAACGCCATCACTCTGCTAAACAAATAATTCCCTCAAACACTGTCAGACTTTCTACTAAATCTGCACTTCTATTCTACTAGTTTTTCTCATCATTCCTATCACCCATTTCCTCCCATGTTGACTGTATGACTGTAACTTGTTGCGTATATCCTAAGATTTTTATTAATATTGCTTCTTCATTGCTTATTTGACCCCTATGACAATCATTAAGTGTTGTACCACATGATTCTTGACAAATGTATATTTTATTTTATGTACGTTGAGAGCATATGCACCAAGACAAATTCCTTGTGTGTCCAATCACACATGGCGAATAAAAATTCTATTCTATTCTATTCTATTCTATTACCATTATTATAGCCGTTCCGAGTCTCCGGAGAGGGACGGCATATAAATCTAATAAATAAATAAATGAATGAATGAATGAATAAAATAATAATAATAATAATTATTATTATTATTATTATTAGGAAGGAATGTAAGCTGCGGTAAAGAAGCTCCTCCTAAGGAATCAGAGATCGTTCAGGAAAACGGACTTCTGGTTTGCCCATTGTGCTGTTTTTTACACTCCGTGGCGCTTCAGGAAGCTTCTGGGCAAACCAGAAATCTGTTTTTCTGAACTTCCGGTTTGCCCGTTGGATAGCTTTTCACCCTCCTCAGGCTTCAGGGAAGCTTCCTTGAGGCCTCCAGAGGAAGAAACAGCCTTCCCCAAGGTCGAAAATCAGCCGGCTAGTGCAGTGTTTCCCAACCTTGGCAACTTGAATATATCTCGACTTCAACTCCCAAAATTCCCCAGCCATCATTTGCTGGCTGGGGAATTCTGGGAGTTGAAGTCCAGATATCTTCAAGTTGCCAATGCTGGGAAACACTGAGCTAGTGCACACATGCGTGCTAAAGCTCACATAGAGCAACGTCTCGCGTGTCCCCCAATATGGCTCTGCGTGCCATTCCCATCACGGGAATAGGTGGACCTAGGAAGAAGCAGGTTTGGATTGGTTATTGAAACAGATGTCCAAGTGCCACCTCTATGTTGGTTGAGGCAGGCAGGATTCCCTTGGGGACCATTTGTTGGGGGTCAAGGGAAAGGGAGGGTCTTGCCTTCTCTTTCTGCTCAAGATCCCCATGGACAATTGGGCCACTGTGTGACACAGAATGCTGGACTCGATGGGCTTTGGCCTGATTCAGCAGGGCTCTTCTTATGTTCTTATTACATAAAATGCAAAAGTTTATAGAATTGTGCCACTCTGATTCTCATGCAAAGGCCTAAATGGATTCAGAGAGAGAGAGAGAGAAATGGCATTAAAAAAAACACAACCCTCCAACCTAGTTACTTGGTAATTTCAAAACGGTGCTTTGGAAGGAAACTTTATCCACGGCTTAATGTAACTTTAATTGGAATATTCCCTCTGTGGGCTCTCATCCATTAAAAGACAACGCGTGTTTATGTGCTCATTTCTCCCACGTGACGCCTCCCAAGGAACATCTCATAACACATAAGGACTTTTCAGGTCAGTATTTCTTAGCCAGAATTCCCTGGCAGGGCTCAGCTCCTTGGACTGTGATTCACTGCAGCAAGATCAGCGTCGGGAAGAGCCAAGAGGAAAGGGGGGAACCCATTTTCAGCACTGCGCTGAGACGCTAAGCTAAATCCTCCGGTTGCATGTTATCCTTACCCGCTACACCGATTTTCAACCTCATTCATTTCTAATGAGATGTTGAACAGGCTTCCAAAAAGCGACGGGGCGGAAAAAGGCAAACTACACCCCACGTCGGAAATAAATATTGTTCAGACGCAGCGATCCACCTTATCTTTTGATGGAGGAATCTTTCATTTGGGGGCAGAGCCTGTTAGAATATTCATGACGGAGAGAGCCATGTTAACAAGGCTAGTCAAAGAATAGGCACAGCAACTGAGTCAGCCGATGGGAGGTAACCACTTCTGAGTCTGTGCAGAGAATCGAAACTGAAAACTTAAGCTTAAGGCTGGGCGTGGCTCCAGGTCTACCCTGCTCTCTGTCCACTCCGTGCTTGTCTGCTCTTCTAAAATGAAACTAACTCTCCTGCTTGTGTTTACTTGAGGAAATAATCTGCTATTGGGAAAGGCCTTTTTTATTTATTTATTTATTTATTTATTATTTAGATTTGTATGCCGCCCCTCTCCGCAGACTCGGGGCGGCTCACAACAAGTGAAAAAACAATCTACAACAAATCTAAATTACTGTTTAAAAATATTTAAAAGACCCCATATTCTAAACACACATACATACAAACATACCATTCATAAATTGTATCTGCCCAGGGGAGATGTTTCAGTTCCCCCATGCCTGACGACAGAGATGGGTCTTAAGGAGTTTACGAAAGGCAAGGAGAGTAGGGGCAGTTCTAATCTCCGGGGGGAGTTGATTCCAGAGGGCCGGGGCCGCCACAGAGAAGGCTCTTCCCCTGGGGCCCACCAACCAACATTGTTTAGTTGACGGGACCCGGAGAAGGCCCACTCTGTGGGACTTAATCGGTCGTTGGGATTCGTGCGGCAGCAGGCGGTCTCTTTTTGCCCTCCGGAGGCTTCAGATAAGCTTCACGGAAGCCCTGGAGTGCAAAAAAGGGCCAAACGGGCAAATCGGAAGTTCGGAAAACAGATTTCCGGTTTGCCCGTTGTGCTGGGGGTTTTTTAGGCTTCAGGAATAATAATAATAATAATAATTTATTAGATTTTTATGCCGCCCCTCTCCGAGGACTTGGAGCGGCTCACAACAAACAATACAATATACAAATCCAATATTAAAAACAATATCTAAAACCCTTATTAAGAACAATCATGCAATCCAAACCAACCATACATAAAGAGGAACACCCAAGGGGTATATCAGTTTCCCCATGCCTGGCGACAAAGGTGGGTTTTCAGGAGTTTACGAAAGGCAAAGACTGTGGGGGCAGACCTAATCTCTGGGGGGAGATGATTCCAGAGGGCCGGGGCTGCCACAGAGAAGGCTCTTCCCCTGGGTCCCACCAGACGGCATTGCTTAGTCAACGGGACCCGGAGAAGGCCAACTCTGTGGGACCTAATCAGTTGCTGGGATTCGTGCAACAGAAGGCGTCCCGGAGGTATTCTGGTCCGATGCCATGTAGGGCTTTATAGGTCATAACCAACACTTTGAATTGTGATCAGAAACTGATTGGCAGCCAGTGCAGGCTGCGGAGTGTTGCCGAAACATGGGCATATCAAGGGAAGCCCATGATAGAAACATAGAAACATAGAAGTCTGACGGGAGAAAAAGACCTCATGGTCCATCTAGGCTGCCCTTATACTATTTTCTGTATTTTATCTTAGGATGGATATATGTTTATCCCAGGCATGTTTAAATTCAGTTACTGTGGATTTATCTACCACGTCTGCTGGATAAATCCACAGTAACTGAATTTAAACGTGCCTGAATTTAAACATGATTGCTCTCGCAGCCACATTCTGCACGATCTGGACTTTCCGAACACTTTTCAAAGGTAGCCCCATGTGGAGAACGTTGCAATAATAATAATTATTATTATTAATAATAATAATAATTATTATTATTATTATCATCATCATCATCATCATCATCATCATCATTTATTAGATTTATTTATTTTATTTATTTATTTATTTATTTATTACTTAGATTTATATGCCGCCCCCCTCCAAAGACTCAGGGCAACTAGATGGACCATGAGTAGTCGAACCTCGAGGTGATGAGGGCATGAGTGACTGGGAGCAGCTTCCCTGAAGGCTCCCAAGTGTGAAAAACGGCACAATGGGCAAACCGGAAATGTGTTTTCCGAACGTCGGGTTTGCCCGTTTTTTCACTGCCCCAGGCTTCAGTGAGGCCTGTCTGCATGCATGGGGACGGGAATTGTGCACATGAACAGGAGCAGCGTAGGAAGCACGCATGCATGGGGGGGGGAATGATTGAGTGTGGGCATGTGCGTGCGTGCGTGCGAGCTTGCACAGGCACACACACACCTTTTTGGAATGTGAACCAAAAAAGATTTGCCATCACTGGACTAGGAAGTGACATAATAACAGTGTTCCAATATCTAAGGCAGTAACCCCCAAAACTTTGGGCATCAGGAACCAGTACTGTAGAAAGAGGTTTTTCTGCAGACCAGACTCTCTCTGTGTGTGTGTGTGTGTGTGTGTGTGTGTGTGTGTGTGTGTATGAAAGTGAACACAAGGACAAGGGGACACAATCTGAAGTTAGTTGGGGGAAAGATCAAAAGCAACATGAGAAAATATTATTTCACTGAAAGAGTAGTAGATCCTTGGAACAAACTTCCAGCAGACGTGGTAGATAAATCCACAGTAACTGAATTTAAACATGCCTGGGATAAACATATATCCATCCCAAGATAAAATACAGGAAATAGTATAAGGGCAGACTAGATGGACCATGAGGTCTTTTTCTGCCGTCAGACTTCTATGTTTCTATGTATGTGGTTTCATGTTCAGTCTGCACCCTTTGGCCGAACGGGGCCTCTCCCCCAAAGCCCCCGCAAAAACCCACACTCATAGTTAGAACCCCTCAAATGAGGAAAAGTAAATCAATCACAAGTTTCAGACCTGCAAAAGTCAATTAAACCCAAGTTTCAGACCTGTAAAACTCTTTGGGTCAAATAGACCCGAAACAGGACACGTATATAATTACCTTTTTTCTGAAAAAATAGAAATAAAAATTAATTTTTAATTTCATTTTTAATTTGTTTATGATTACTCATGTTCACATATAGTTTACTAATGCAATAAGTATTCAAAAAAAACCTCTTACAGTAGCTAAAATCAACATTTTTCTTAGTCCGGGTCAAATAGACCCGGGAACAGGACAAGTGTATAGTCATTGAGCCCAGCAAAAACTAAACAACAACCAAAAACCACTCATAGAAAGAATCCCTCAAATGAGGCAAAGTCATACAATTTCAAGTTTCAGATATGCAGAGAAATTTATTTTACAGGGTCTCAAAGTTCAATATGGGTCAAATAGACCCATAACAGAACAGCGGGGTTAAACAATAAAGGTGAACAATAAAGGAACCTGAAATATAATTTCACCTGAACATTATAAGAACTACATAGGTAGTCCTCAACTAACAGCAGTTTGCTTAGTGACTGTTCAAAGTTACAGCAGCTTATGATCGTTTTTCAGAGTTATGATTTTTGTAGTATCCTCATGATCATGTGATCAAAATTAAGATGCTTGGCTACCGGTTCATACTTATGAGTGTGGCTGTGTCCCCCCAAAGTCACACGATCCCCTTTTGGGGCCTTCTGACAAGCAAAACTAATGGAGATGCCAGATTCACCCAACCACTTGCTTACTAACTCATCAATGGGGCAAGAACGGTTGTAAAATTAGGTTGTAAAATTAGGGCGAACGGTTGTAAAATTAGGGCGAAACTCACTCAGGATGTCCAGGGGGAAAGCATTTGAAATCCCCTGATATTTCCCTGACATTTCCCTGTAACTTGCAATCAATTTAGTTAAGGCGTGGTCGTAGATGAGTGACCATCTTTGCTCACGGTCACTCACGCCCTTATCACCTCGAGGTTCGACTACTGCAATGCTCTCTACATGGGGTTAACTTTGAAGAGTGTTTGGAAACTTCAGATTGTCCAAAATGCAGCTGCGCGAGTGGTTTTGGGCCTGCCAAGACATGCCCATATCTCATCATCATTCTGCAGACTGCATTGGCTACTGAGCTGTTTCCGGACACAATTCAAAGTGTTGGTTATGACCTATAAAGTCCTACATGGCATAGGACCAGACTACCTCCGAGACCGCCTTCTGCCACATGAATCCCAGCGACCGGTAAGGTCCCACACAGCTGGTCTCCTTAGGGTCCCGTCGACCAAAGAATGTCACACTGCCCCCACCCTCCTCGCCTTCTGAAAGAGTTTAAAAACTCATCTTTGCCGCCCGGCCTAGGGTTTTTAGACCTTCCCCCTGACCAATGACTGTTTTTAAGTATGATTGTCGAATGAATGGTAATGGTAGTATTTTAAATTATAATTTTTTAAGAATTGTTTTAAATGTATTATTAAGTGGATTGCCTATTATTGTTCTGTTTTTTGTATATGCTGTGAGCTGCCCCGAGTCCCCGGAGAGGGGCGGCATACAAATGCAATTAAATAAACAAATAAAATAAATATCAAACAGCTATGCCATGGAGAAATATTGGTAGCTGAGGAACAAGTTGTTGCCACAGTTATGCTCATTTTTGCTTGACTCTGCCAGGCAGCGCGATCCAGGGTTTCTTTTTTTAGGGGGGCATGATTTTTTACCCTGACTTTTAAACATTTTAATACAGTTTGGTTTTTCCCCCTGATTTATTCCGGGTTTTTTTCACAAACTCCCTGATAATTCCCTGATATTTTCCCAAACAGCCTATTTCCCTGATAATTCCCTGATTTCCCTGTTTTTCAGGTTTGTTGGACAGACTTGTCACTTAACAGATTTCTCATTTAACAAGACAGATTTTGGGGCTCAATTAGGGTCGTAAGTCAAGGACTACCTATACAGTACTTAGGCATCTCCTGGTCTTCCGCCTTGAGTCGCTGAAATATCCTCCATTCCCAATTTATCTAACAAGTACCAGAGTCAATTATTTGGCTGCTGCCCAAGTTGTAATATATTGCTCCAACCTACCTGGGTAGGGGATGGAAAGGAGAGTGAAGTCGGCATAGCGCTGTGCTTTATCCACTTTCTCAGAAGACGTCACACTGAAAGAGGCAAAAAAAACGCACTGAGTGGGGGTGGAACTCTTTGGCAATACAGTGAACCCTCGAGTTTCGCGTCCTCAAGGATCGCGAAAGGGCTATTTCGCTAGTTTTCAACCCGGAAGTAAACTCCACCATCTGCGCATGCGTGCCCTTCCACGCATGCGTAGATGGTGGAGTTTCCCCGCCGGGCAGAGGCTTCCCTGGGTCTTCCCCCTCTTGCCCCGGTAAGACCCCAGCGGCGGTGGGCTGGAGCGCGAGCTTGGGGCACCCTAGCTCCGCTTCCCGGCAACAGCGTGGGCGGGCGGGCGGCGCGCGCGAGCTTGGGGCAGCCTAGCTCCGCTTCCCAGCTGGGAAGCGGAGCCGGCAACAGCGTGGGCGGGCGGGCGGCGCGCGCGAGCTTGGGGCAGCCTAGCTCCGCTTCCCAGCTGAGCGGATCTGGGGTTTCTGAGCGTTGCTGGGGCCGCTCCCCAGCTGGGGAGTGGAGCCGGGGTTTCTCCAAGCGCGCGCGCGTTGCTGGGGCCGCTCCCCAGCTGGGAAGCGGCCCCAGCAATGCGCGCGCGCTTGGGGAAACCCCAGATCCGCTCCCCAGCTGGGGAGCGGCCCCAGCAACGCGCGTGCGCTTGGAGAACCCCCGGCTTCGCTCCCCAGCAACGCGCGCGCGCTTGGAGAACCCCCGGCTTCGCTCCCCAGCTGGGGAGCGGCCCCAGCAATGCGCGCGCGCTTGGGGAAACCCCAGATCCGCTCCCCAGCTGGGGAGCGGCCCCAGCAACGCGCGCGCGCTTGTAGAACCCCCGGCTTCGCTCCCCAGGAAACCCCAGGCGCGAGCAACGGGGTGGGCGGGCGAAGGGCGGGCGGCGGTGGAAGTAAAAACACCATCTGCACATGCGCAGATGGTGTTTTTACTTCCACACCGCTACTTCGCGAAAAATCGATCATCGCTTGGGGTCCTGGAACGGAACCCTCGCGATGATCGAGGGTTCACTGTATTTAGCAAAAGAACATTAATATTATGGAGCCACTTCCCTGCACCTACAAATTCTAGGTCTATTTTCTTTTATACTTTTGTAAAGCTTAACTATTGTATTTTTTAGAGTATAAGACGCACTTTAGTTTTTCAAGAGGAAAATGGAGTGGTGGTGGTGGGAACTGCCTATCAGGTATTTATCACCTTCATCTCTTCAGCCTTGAAAGACGGCGTTTAAGAGGTGACTTGATCAAAGTGTATAAAATCATGCATGGGATAGAAAAGGTGGATAGGAAAAAATTATTTTCTCTATCACACAATACTAGGACGAGGGGGCACTCCCTAAAGCTCATAGGTAAGAAAGTGAGGACAAATAAAGGGAAATATTTCTTTACCCGGAGGGTCGTTGGTTTATGGAGGGTCCTTGTTCTGGGGATCAGCAAGAGGGGAGGACATTGGAGAGGTTGGGAATGGTTTTAACAAGGTCTGTGGGTTTATTAGACGTGTTCTAGTTAAGTGTGTGCATTGCCTACTGTCTGTCTTTGTTAAAAGGGCACTATAAATAAACATTATTATTATTATTATTATTATTATTATTATTATTATTATTTATTATGATGAAGACAACTGGTAAAAAGGACTAAATACAGTACTGTACTTGGTAATATTTGGATTGCTATTCTGACTTATTGTGTTTATAACTTTAGACTGTTTATCTGAACATGCTAATTTCTCAAAGTAAACTTTAATTCAAGTTAAGTATATCTGTGATTGGCTGAGTAGTTATTCACAACTAATCTCAATCTAAATGTTTCTGTGTGAGCACAACAAGGATTACTCTGCTCATACATTAACCGAGGTCTTCTGGTCCACCCTTTTGCTCAAGCAGGGAAGCCCGATACCATTTCAGACAAATGATTGTCCGACCTCTTTGAATCTAGTTATCTCTGAGGCCGAAGCCCAGCTCTAAGTTGTGGGTGAAGGGATCAGATAAGAGATCGGACGTTTATCTGAAAGGGTACAGGGTTTCCCTGCTTGAGGAGGGGGTTTATTTATTTATTTTTTATTTATTTATTGTTAGAGTTGAAAGGGACCATGCAGGTCATCAAGTCCAACCCCCTGCCTGAGCAGGAAATCCTATAGCACCCCAGCCAAATGGCAATCCAATCTCCTCTTGAAAATGTCCAGAGTTGGGCAATTCACAACCTCTCCAGGCAGGCTGTTCCACTGGTTGATCGCTCTGACCGTCAGGAAGTTCTTCCTTATTTCCAGGTTGAATCTCTCCTTGGTCAGCTTCCAATCGTTGTTTCTCGTCCAGCCCTCTGGTGCCCTGGAGAATAGAGTGACCCCCTCCTCTCTGTGGCAACCCCTCAAGTACCTATAGACTGCTATCATGTCCCCTCTGGCCCTCCTTTTCTCTAGGCTATCCATGCCCAGTTCCTGCAATCTCTTGGACTAGAAGACCTCCAAAATCCCTTCCAACTCTGTTATTCTGTTAGTATTCTTCCGCTGGAGGAAAAGGTGGCTCAACATTTCCCCAATGCGCCTGGAGTACATCAGGTGCAGGTGCTTACTTCAATCCAAACTTCACTTTTTTGTTCTCCACCATCAGGTCACAAATGTACGCAACTGACAGATACCGCAAGAGCTTGATGTCGTGGCCTCGGACTTTGTCGAAGAGTTGTGAATCTGCATTTCTGAAATGAAGACAAAAATGAAGCTTAGCATTCCATTATGGGAGATCCAAAAGATTCTAGGAAGCCTTACAATGCCAGAACATCCATGAAGTTTTAGTACCACTTTATATTTATTTATTTTTATTTATTTATTTATTTATTGGATTTGTATGCCGCCCCTCTCCGTAGACTTATAAAGCCTTGGTAAGACCACACTTAAAGATCCTGAGACTTTGGAAAAAGTGTAAAGAAGAGCAACAAAGTCGACTAAAGGCCTGGACGCTAAAACATAGAGAACAACATATAGCTGGAGAATTTGTGTCAGCTGGCAGGGCCATGGGGCAGGGCCTTCTCTGTGGCAGCTCCGGCTCTCTGGAACCAGCTACCCCGGAGATCCATACTGACCCCACCCTACTGGCCTCCCGGAAATGCTTTTCTGGCAGGCCTGGGACAGATAATTAAATGAGGTACAGTGGTACCTCTACTTAAGAACACTTCTACTTAAGAACTTTTTCTAGATAAGAACCGGGTGTTCAACATTTTTTTGCCTCTTCTTAAGAACCATTTTCTGCTTAAGAAATCGAGCCTGGAAAAATTTCCAAGGAAATTTGAGAGCAGCACGAAGGCCCGGCCAGTTTCCTGCCATTCCCCCTTGGTTTCTCTCTCTGGCGCAGTGTATGGGAGGCAGCCTCGCACCGGGTGTATAGCAGGCACGTGCTCCTCCTCGCTGCCTCACCTTCTTCCTTCTGCTGCGACTGTCCTCCTCCTCTTCTTCCTCCTCTTCCTCCCACCCAAATTCCGAGCTTTTATTTCTTCCCTAATGGGTTTGCACGCATTATTTGCTTTTACATTGATTCCTATGAGAAAAATTGATTCTACTTAAGAACCTGGTCACAGGAATGAATTAAGTTCTTAAGTAGAGGTACCACTGTATTATGTAAATCCAGCCATAAGAGATTTGTATGGTTTCTTTTTAATGGGTTTTAAACTAACTTTTAAACTGTTTTTTATATATTGTTTTAAGCCGCCCAGAGTCCTTAATCAAATTAATAAATTTGGGTTTGGCTAGTATAGAGAAAAGAAAGACTAGGGTTTGGATGCATACAACAACTCCCCAATTCACCTCTCATTACTGTCTCAGTAGTTTGGAAGTTCAAAATAGTTAATCAACCCCTTCAAAAAATATTACCCTCCACAGAATCAGATTGGAAGGAAAGCCAAGCTAGATAAACTACACTGCTCAAAAAAAATAAAGGGAACAATTAAACAACACAATATAACTCCAAGTAAATCAAAATTCTGTGAAATCAAACTGTCCACTTAGGAAGCAACAATGATTAACAATCCATTTCACATACTGTTGTGCACATTCAACTTTGTACAGAACAAAGTATTCAATGAGAATATTTCATTCATTCAGATCTAGGATGTGTTAATTTGAGTGTTTCCTTTATTTGTTTAAGCAGTATATTTTAGGGGTGTTAATTTTGGGATTTGAAGTTCACAAGTCTTGAAGTTGCCAAGGCTGGACATCCCTGATCTACAGAAAATAATTTTAAGTGCTTAATCTACATTTATAATCTAACATAACAATACTTTATGGATTGCGCAAAACAGTTTATTCTTGACTCAGAAATATTAGTTTTTTTAAGACTTTAGTGCAATTTCAAATTTATCATTTTTTTAAAAAAAGTATCTGCGATAAACTACTTCGAGTATCTTCAAGAACTTCTCTTAAAGTCAAAAATAAAATAGACATTAAATAAAATTCAAAACAATGCTGTAAGGCTTTCATCCCATGGTCTACAGAGTCTTGGCTCTACTTATCTCTCCTGATAGTCTCTAATCTTATTTATTTGTCACATTATTTGAACTGCAAATCGCCCTCACGGAGGGAGGCCCAATAAAATACTTACGTAACTAATTATATAACTTATATAACAGGACCATGGCTATTGCTTCAACTATCAACTTCTAAAATTCTAGGGATCTTTTTAATTGTTTTGCACTGGCACAACTGAGATTGAGGAGATATAACCATTAATTACTGCCCCTGCAATTGCAGGCCAGTGAAACAAACTTTTTGATGAGTGAGTTGAAGAGAGAAAGGGATGGAGGGAAAGGGGGAGGGATAGAAGGAGGGAGAGAGACAGGGAGAGGCAAAGACAGAGAGAGTGGGAGAGAGATGTGAGGAAAGAAGTCAGAATCTGATATACAATACAGATGCGAATCTCCGGGGGGAACTGATTCCAGAGGGCTAGTATACAAGTCCAATCAATTAGATAGATGGATGGATGGATGGATGGATGGATGGATGGATGGATGGATGGATGGATGGACAGATAAGATAGATTAGATAGGATAGATAGATAGATATTTTATTTTATATTATTTTATTTATTGGATTTATATGCTGCCCCTCTCCGAGGATTTGGGGCGGCTTACAACATAAAAAAAAATACAAAATATCCTAATCCAATTAAATTTATAACTAGCTTATCTAAAACTCCACTTACTTAAAAATCAATCACTCCCATTCAAACAGAAGAACATGCATTTCATTCAGCAGCCAGAGGGCTGGAATCTAATGGTCCCAAGTCTGATTCCAGAGGGCTGGTATACAAGTCCAATCAGATAGATGGATGGATGGATGGATGGATGGATGGATGGATGGATGGATGGATGGATGGATGGATGGATGGATGGATGGATGGATACATACATACATACATACATACATACATACATAAAATCAGCACAGGAACACAAACAGACCTTAAAGCAGAGTCCTCTTCTGACAAGTCTTCTGTATCTGCCCAGGCATCATCTGAACCACCTATAGTCATAAAAAAGGCAGAGAAAAGCAAGTTAGCAGTCGCATCAATGCTTGCGATGAATTATAGCAACCGTGATTTGGGACTGAGAAAGTTATTTTTATGATTTAGTACCTTTTCCTAGATAGTTTCAGACTTCCCATCAGTTAAGCATGTTAAACAGTCTAAATGGACTTGCTATTGTGAATGAGTCAAATGAGATCACCAGGGCAATGTTTTTGAACCTTGGCGACTTGAAAAAGTCTGGACTTCAACTCCCAGAATCCCACAGCCAACATCACCAGCAAGGAAATTCTAGGAGTTGGAAGTCCAGACCTCTTAAAGTTGTTAAGGCTGAAAAACGCGGCCGTACAGCAGGGGTCTCCAAACCTGGCAATGTTAAGGCTTGTGGACTTCAACTCCCAGATTTCCCAAGTCATCCCCAAAGATGCCACGTTTAGAGACCCCCTGCCATAGAAGATTCTTATGGAGCCATCCCACGAAGCCAACGAAATGGGTTTTGTTTTTGATGCAAAAGATCACAAAGTTTCCCTTGTGGTGGCTAAATCTTGGAGTTGCTTCGCAGGAACTTGGTTTTCATCTTGAACTAACCAGCAGTTATTTATTATGATTATGATTATGATTATGTCAGTACAACACAGCAAACGAGATCACTATGCTGGATTTCGTATTTCATCACCAGTCGGGCGCTTCCCAAGCACCTAGGACTGCATGATGTAGTGGCGAATTATGTTTGCCGATCCCAGTAAAGCGGCCTTTTGCAATTGACAGATGGAGATTTTGTCAATTCCAATGGTTTTCAAATGTCCGCTGAGATCCTTTGGCACTGCGCCCAGCGTGCCAAGTACCACTGGGACCACTTTCACGGGCTTATGTCAGAGTCGTTGCAGCTCGATTTTTAGATCTTCATATTTCACTAATTTCTCTAGCTGCTTCTCCTCAATTCTGCTGTCTCCTGGGATTGCAATGTCGATGATCCATACTTTCTTTTTCTCCACGATCACAATGTCTGGTGTGTTATGCTTCAGAATTCAGTCACTCTGAACTCGGAAGTCCCACAGTAGTTTTGCTTGCTCATTTTCGACCACTTTTTCGGGCTTATGATCCCACCAGTTTTTGCCACTGGTAAATGGTAGTTCCGGCACAAGTTCCAGTGGATCATCTGTGCCACAGCATCATGTCTATGCCTGTAGTCAGTCTGTGCGATCTTTTTGCAGCAGCTGAGTATGTTTATTATTATTATTATTATTATTATTATTATTATTATTATTATATTTTATTTATTTATTTATTTATTTATTTATTTATTTATTAGATTTGTATGTCACCCCTCTCCTTTATATTTACATAGAAACACTGAATGTCCATAAACAAACCTATGATTTGTTTTAACTTAATGCATGGACAACAGTAAACATTAAACCACATTTAACAAGCCGAGGACCTGGATTTATACATAACGCTAACTCAAACCTATCAACCCATATTACTATTACTTGTTCCTTCCAAGCTTAAAAGAGCAACCTCTAATTTCCACAGATGCTCCATTTCTCTTGAAACAGCACTATCACCTGTAAAACTACGTCTCCCGCAAACCTCCTTTCCCTTACCTGAGAAAATGTAGTTGTATCCTGTTCGCCCATAAAGTTCTCCCCATCCTGCCAGTGTGGCTGATCGGCATATATGCTGGGGAGACAAAGACCAATTTATTATTTATTTATTTATTTTATTTATTGGATTTGTATGCCGCCCCTCTCCATGGACTCGGGGCGGCTAACAACAGTGATAAAAACAGCATGTGACAATCCAATACTAAAACAGCTAAAAACCCTTGTTATAAAACCAATCATACATACAAACAAACATATCATGCATAAAATGTAGAAGCCTAGGGGGAAAGAATATCTCAGTTCCCCCATGCCTGATGGCAGAGGTGGGTTATAACAGTAAAAAGATACAGCAATGGATTCTATTCTCTTTCAGGCTTATTATACTATCTCAAACTGGCAACAAAAATCAGAACACCAAATAGGAACTGGGCAGATACAACCTCGTAGATGACCCTCACTCTGTCAAGGACCTAGGAGTCCTCATCTCAAAAGATCTAAGTCCCAGAGGCCACTATACCAGCATTGCCAAAAATACATTAAGAGTTGTTAACCTAATTTTGCAAAGCTTCTTCTTTAATAACATTGTACTAATAACCAGGGCATACAAATCCTTTGCCAGACCAATTCTCAAATGTAGCTCATCTGGTTGGAGTTCACACCATATGACGGACATTAATAAAATTGAGCGAGTCCAGAGGTATTTCAGTAGAAGGATATCCCATTCCTCAGCTCACAATAAAATACCTTATGCCATGAGACTTAAAATTTTGGACCCGGGCAACCTAAAACTAGGCCGCCTATAGTCTGACCTAACTTTAGTACACAAAATCATCTGCTACAATGTCCTACCTGTCGATGACAACTTCAGCTTCAACCGCAATAATACACAAGCAAACAATAGATACAAACTCAAAGTAAACCGCTCCAAACTCAATTGAAGAAAATGTGACTTCAGCAACAGAATGGTCAATGCCTGGAATGCATTACCCGACTCTTTTGTTGTTATATCCTCAAATCTCTAAAACTTCCTACTTACACTTGCTTTCTCATACCTGCTTGACAAACTAAACTAAATCAAAATGGTTTTGCTATGAAGCCTTCTTGCTAGATCAGTGGTTCTCAAACTGGGGGTCGGTCGAACGACCGTTTCACAGGGGTCGCCTAAGTCCACGGGAAAAGATAAATTCCCCATGGTGTTAGGAACTAAAATTTCTATTCTGGCACCTTGGAACATATTTTTACAATCCGACCAATCAGGCGTTTACAGTGGGGGTATCCCTCTGACCTTCCTGTCAATCAGCTTAAAGCTCTGTTGGGAGAATTAGTGCTAAACCTATGGTCGGGGATCACCACAACATGAGGAACTATATTAAGGGGTCACATCGCGGCATTAGATTGAGAACCATGGTGCTAGATGGTTGAAAAATGCACAACACAGGTTTCATTCCTTACCACATTAATCCCAGTGCTGAGTTCCTGCACTTCCTTCCCATCCTCCCACGCAATCAGTCTTAACAGTGCTCTTTTAATGCTTATCAACTCATTATTTTTAATGAAGATGATCTCATTTAAGAAACAGCGGGAATGTTGGAGGAAAAAGTAGTAGTACAGGTCTTAATTTTGTAAGAAGCAGCTTACCCTAAAACTACGGTAACTATATTCAGACAAGTCTCTTGCACTTCAGAAGAAGTTCTGGCTAATTTTCAGGTCCCCTAGTTAATTCAACCCAGGGAAGGCTACCATGACCCACCTTCCCAAAGACAGAATCAATCAGGGGGGATCTGATTTAAATCAAGTCAATTTAAATCACAGTTTATGAAATGAAAAAAAATGATGTTCTGTTGTGCTCCTCTGGGTCACATTTGACCCGGACTAAAAAAAGGTTGTTTTTAGCTACTGGAAGTGTTTTTTTGAATACTTTTTTCACTAGTATACTAATTTGAACATTCCTGATCACAAACAAATGAAAAATGAAATTAAAAAAAAATGGATTTTGCAGGCTAATCTATCTATAAATTGAAAAAATTGCACACAGCCGGGGTCGGGGGGCAGGCTTTTCTGAGCAAAATAAACCAATAAGCATCAATTTTTTCATTTCCTTTTTCATTTCATTATGTTCAGAAATGTTCAAATTAGTACGGCAAGGCCCAAGATAGTCCAAAAAGTCTGATTTGCCAGGCTAATCTATATATAAAGTGAAATAATTGCACACAACTGGGAAAGGGCTTTTATGAGCAAAATAAACCAATAAGCATCAATTTTTTCATTTCATTTTTCATTTCATTATGTTCAGAAATGTTCAAATTAGAATACCAATTCCTAAGGTAGTTAAAAGGTTCTGATTTTGCAAACTAATAATCTATCTATAAATTGAAAAAATTACACAAAATCGGGGGAGGACTTTTCTGAACAAAATAAACAAACAAGCATTAATTTTTTCACTTCAGTTTTCATTTCATTGTGTTCAGAAAAGTTCAAATTAGTATACCTGTACTAGCGAAAAAAGTATTCAAAAAGACCATTGCAGTAGCTAGAACAAACCTTTTTTTTTTAGTCCGGGTCATATATGACCCGAGGATCACAAGTTTAACTTTTTTTGCTCACCATAAACTAAACAACCCCCCCCCCAAAACCCACCACCCTTAGAAAGAACCCCTCAAATGAGACAAAGTCATGTAATTTCAAGTTTCTGATATGCAGGGAATTTTTTTTACAGGATCTCAAATATGACCTGAGGAGAACAAGCAGGGTTAAGTATCTTACGTAGAAAATGATCTTTAGATACATTTCTTTATTCCAAAAGCATTTTAATAAAATAAATTTGATAAAAATCAGTAAAAATCCATTAAAAAAAAGAAAAACAAATCATTGATTTTTATCCACCCTGGAAGCAATTTATGAAAGGTGTATAAGGATACGCATGGACTTACCTTTCCCTTGTAGAGGATAACGGGACAGACAAAGCGGCCTCTGCATCGGGCCATTTTACTGCGGTGGATGAGGTCTTGCAGCTTGCCAATCTGGACGGTGCTTTCAAACCTGTGGAGAGCAAAGCATTTCATTCAGTTATACAGGCACCAGTAGTGGGCTGCACCCGGTTCGGGCTACACTATAGTGTGGTAGCGAAAATCGCAATGTGCATGCAGCTACACTATAGTGTGGTAGCGAAAATCGCAATGTGCATGCAGTATGCAGCTGTACCCCCGATGTGCACACATGCCCCCCCCGTGATATTCGGCTTTTGCACATGCATCGCAAGTGAAATCTCACACAAGGATTCATTCATTCATTCATTCATTCATTCATTCATTCATTCATTCATTCATTCATTCATTAGATTTGTATGCCGCCCCTCTCCGTAGACTCGGGGCGGCTAACAACAGTAGTAAACAGCATATAACAAATCTAAAGTTTAAAATAATTATAATTCCCCAATTTTCAGTGTTTTTTTGCTCCGGCACATGCGCGGATCTAAACAAATTGCATGAGATTTCACTTCCTATGCATGTGCAGAAGCTGAATCTTATTTATTTATTTATTGATTGATTGGATTTG